>NC_133320.1:20982747-21018444 GCF_012295235.1 Primulina huaijiensis | reverse complement strand
ATATATATATATATATATATATATATATTCTGATTCTGATAAAAACTGATTGCAAACTTAAGTTTGAGAATTTTAAAAAATTTATGCTAGCCATCGCAGATCTCCCTGTCTAAATAAATAAATATTACTGTTTTCGTATTTCCTAGATATTATTTTTTTACGTCATGCTTACACCTTATTATTATTGTTAATCTATTTAAATATTTTTTTTTTCAATTTCATAATTTTCTAACCCCCAAAATTTATATATTTACAGAATAATACATGCTCTCGATATTATTATAGGACCCTAATGTTATCTTTTTATCAATATCATGGAACACCGATACNACTAAAAATATAATTTAATATTTAATAAATAATGTTTTTTAATAATAAATAAAAAAATAATTAAATTCTAAAATTTTTTAAAAAGTTAAAAAAATGATGAACCGTTCATAGCAGCTTTTTACCAATTCACCGGTCACGATCGGTTCATGACCTGTTTTGACAAGTTTGACTGTTAACATGATTTACAAAATAGGTTTACTGGACCAGTGGTCGGTACTCGATGGATTTGATTTCAAAAAGACTGGTCAAAATATTTTCTAACACATTTATTGATATTTAATTTAATTAATTTGGCATCTATTAGAACTTTATTAAATACTTAATAGTATAGTTAGAATATGATGAGTAAATAACACTTCCATTAAAATGAAATGATAAATCATATTAATCCATGATACAATGGCTATAAAATCATTTTGGACTAGCAGCACATAATGATCTAAACCTTTTTTTTTGGATATCTGAAAAATAAGATGTTCCTAAGCAATTGGTTCTCAAAAATAAGATAAAACAAATAATCGATAAGTTTATTTTCCTTTAATTAATTTATATTTTTCCACAACTTTCAATTCTTCATATCATATTTTATTGCATCATTATTTTTCCCAAAATTGGCGGGAAAGATCCACCCAGACTGTTTTTGCACCAAATTTATTCATGCCCCGTGGCTGTACGTGGTGGAGAACCCTAATTTAGTATCGTGTCTCTCTTATTCAATACGAATTTTTACTCTCCGTGCAGTTCACTGCTGGATTTCACTCTCTGGAGAAAGTATCATCTCCGATTGTTTCTATCTCCCCGTACTCTAGAAGGTAGGGTTTCTTATCTGTTCATAAAATTCTGTATTTTGTTACATTTCCTTGACGAATAAATCAATTCTTTTTGTCGGTTTTTTAAATCTTTCGTTGATAGGGTTTGCTGAAAATGGCTGACGTGTTTGAAAATGATGCTGATACCGAGCCCACGATTTCAATCGGAGACTACCTCAAGGCCGTCGAAGAAGAAGAGCTGGTCAGTAAATTATGTGGTATCTTTGTCGTTTCTAGTTACAATTTATTTCGTTTTTTGCTAGGAAGATCTGATTTTGATAGAGTGGGGTTTATTTGTTATTGAGATGTTGGACTTGTCAAGGGAAAAAATAACAATAGGTTAGCTTTACTACAGAATTAGGATGTAGTTTTGGAAATGAGGCTGAAAGATATCCCGGAATTTAGATTTGATCTTGCGCGAAGATGTGAGGCTTGAATTTAATATTTATCATGTATTTTTCAATATAGAGAATGCAGATTTTCAATTTGATGGTGAAATAGGCAGTTATGGAGTGTTTATATCTGTATATTATATTGTAACAGGCTTTAGTAATTGATGTCATCCATGGTTTAACTGTAAACAATGCAGCAGAGTGTAAAATCTGATGGCTGATGGTTGTGATTTCGGAAGGCCTGCATTTAATTCTAACTAAACTTTTTGGAGTTCTTGGTGTTATTCTGAAACTTCACAATTTTGTCTTGCTCATATATCCTGTTGACGGTGTCCACGTGTGTCTTTCGTTTATGAGTCAGTGTGGCTGCTTATTGGTTGGTAAGGAATTATTGGTTACAAAATCAGCGCCAGTCAACCCAAATATGGGAATTTAAACATTCACTCGACCTGTCTTTACCTGAAAGCACATTCATTTATTGTTTCATATTTGATGCAAACCACATGTTTGTTAGCTGTTAAAAAGACTTGCTTATTGTGTCAACTAATCATTTTAGGATGTTTTAGATGTCATTGATTTAAATAGATTAAAATTGAGCTACAATTAAGTAATGGACGAGTCTGCCTTTGGTTGGAAATTGGTTACGTTGATAACAGAATTGAATTAGAGAGTCAATAAATATTTGATTGCAATAGTTTACCCCATTCTATTTTAATTCTTTCTTCTTTTTTTGCTTTCGAGGATGTTAATTGGTGCTCTAAGCATAGTTGGTCCTTTCCTTTTGCATAAATATATTTAAAGGAAGCAGATTTGGTACTGGGAGGTGATGAGGGCAAGGAGTGCACCTACGGTAATGGATATATGAAGAGGCAGGCAATTTTCTCATGTTTGACCTGCACACCAGGTGGAAATGCTGGAGTGTGTACAGCCTGTAGCTTGTCTTGCCATGATGGCCATGAGGTATATCTCATATCATCAAACTAGGCAGTATGGTAGACCAAAGTTTCAGCAGATGTTCTTTAGGCACCTTTTCATTATTGTGAGTAGAGATTAGATTTGCAGTAGTTGTTTCAAAAAAATAGAATTTACTGCTGATGCTTCTGAATGTTCCGTATAAGTACTAAATTGTTACTTCATCACACTACCTAAGCCTTTACATGGAATGATTTCAGTGGATATCTGTTTATGTTCTTCTTTCAATTCCCTCAAAGAGCAAAAATTTTTCTATAACTCTACTACTCTACAATTTATATTCATTCTACGTGCTGTTGAGAACAATCTCCATAACTCCCCTGCCTCAGATCAAAATTGGCAGGGATGTTCGGAGTTTGTTAATCTGATATTTATAAAACATTAACTAAAAAATGACTACACATACAAGTGCGCTGTCTATTGAACCGTTCATGATATCCTGACCCAAATGGAAGTGTATGAATGATTGACTATTGTGCTTCCAAAGAGGATGCGGCTTCTAAATGAATTATTCTCTACTTTTTCTAATTTCATTTGTTAGCTTGATGTTGGGCATCTGTTTCTTGTTTTATTATGCTAAAAGATGTTAAATTACTCTTCTTACTGTTTGAAAAAGATCGTGGAACTGTGGACAAAAAGGAATTTTAGGTGTGATTGTGGAAATTCAAAATTTGGTGAGTTCTTCTGCAAGCTTTTAGCTAACAAAGAGGTGGAAAATTTAGAGAACATGTACAATCATAACTTCAAAGGCACTTACTGCACATGTGATCTGCCCTACCCTGATCCAAATGCTGAAGAACAAGTGGAGATGATTCAATGCTGTATCTGCGAGGATTGGTTTCATGAGGTGCATATCAGTCTTCAGGGTATTGATAAGGTTTGCAGCTTTTTTTATGACTATCTTTTCCCAGAGGCGTAATGGATGCTTGCCCTAACGTGCTGAAGTTGTTAATAAGTTTCCATATCCCTCTTATCATTAAGATTTGGATGGATATATGGTTTTTAATGCAAATTCTGATGATAAAATTTGAAAGTTTGGGATTTGTGACAGTGTTATCTATGTGATTGTCACATAAAAGCAACAAATTCTTATATGATACACATAACAAAATGAATTACGCTATCGTGAGTGTCCTTCCCTTTTCCTTAGGTGTGAAACGATCTTTGTAGATAAATATATTGGGGAATCATGATTACTGAATTAATCAAATATTGCTAAACTTGGGTGGAATTTGAAATTTTGAATTGTTGCTGATGTCATCAGGCGAGTAATCTCTTTTTCACTATTCGTTCCCTCCTGCATTTTGTTTAGTTCCTACTTCCTAGGTATACCTTGTCACAACGCACTTCGGAATTGGTATGAAATCTTCACCAGTTCCTTTTTCTTATCACTACCTTACATAAGTTATTTTTCAAAATTTCCATATCGAAATGTTCATGAAACTGGCAAGAGGAAGCAGTGGAGATCCTTTCCTTCATGAAAAAGGTTCTTTGCTATGACGCAAGACATGTAAAGATGTGAAAATTGAACTTGGATTCGAAGTTCAAACACAAGCAATTTTCTCTTCAGAGTTTTGTTTCCATCATGCAAAAGTCCTCTGTGTCATTCTGAGGAAAGCTTAAAATTGCACCGGGAATTACTAGTATGTCACGGGGAAGTATATCTTGACTGAAGCTTTTTAATCAAGGTTGACAATGGCATTTGATTCACTAGGTTCAATTCAGAGGGTTTAACTATGTATCACAAAAGTTTCTTATTTTTATTGTGCTCTAGAACCATAGGACCTAACAACATCCTTTTGTTTTCACAGATCCCAAAAGATGAAGAAGGCGAGCCTCAATATGAGGACTTCATCTGCCAGGGGTGTGCTGTTGTTTGCTCTTTTTTGACGTACTATCCCCAAACTTTTTCATCACCAGATCCTTCAAAATCTTTGAAGGAAAAGGCAGTTCTGGAAACCGCTCCTGCTGTCATGACATCCGAGGCGCTTGATAATGGAAGTTCTTCTGTTGGCTATGCCATAAATAATGTTAATTCTGATACTACACCTACGGAAGCTAATGCAGCAGATGCAGTTAATGGTCAACATTCGAAATGTATTCTTGAAATAGGCCTGGTTGAAACTTCGCCATCACTTGACAGAAACAAGGCTATGTTCCTCTCCAAAGGCTGGAGAGACATCATCTGCAAATGTAAAAAATGTGCAGACTTCTATGCCAAGAAGGGAGTTGGTTACTTGCTCGACAAAGAGGACTCAATTGCTGAGTACGAGAGCATGGCAAAACAGAAACGGGATGAAAATTTACAGAAACAGGAGGGTGTAGAAATGAAATTTCTCAATAATCTTGGTCACGTGGAGAAAATGGAGATATTAAGTGGTATAGCTGACATGAAGAATGAGCTTCGAACCTTCCTGGTATGTCTGCTACTAAATATATCTGAAAATAATAGAATTCATATTTAAAAAAGGAAAAAAAACATCTGACACTTTGTTTGCAGGAATCCTCCGACCCCTCGAAGACTGTTACAACTGCAGATATCCAGCAGGTTTTCGAAAATCTTGCCAAGAAGAGAAAACGCATGCCGTAAGTCCTTGGAATCTAACTGCTGCTGCATATTTATCTGTACGTAGTTGGTGCATGTACTCTTCAATCTCGAAAAATCTGGAATGCCTAGTTTTTGGCTCTCCCTATATGAAGAATCGAGGATCTTTATGTTTTGTTCTTGTGAACCGTGGATCTCATGTAACTACTAGTAACTTTTTGGCCTCGTATCGTTTATACTCGGTTGCTTTTATGTCTTGTATGCACTTCGGGGAACCTAACCTTCATAGTTGCGGGGAGAAGTCCCGGCTCATGTTTGGTTAATGGGTCATGGAAACGGTGTGGAGGGTGTCATAAAATGTGTCAAATTATAATTTTTTATAAAAAAGTTTTTGCTACTTGCTTATGTTAGTTAATTAATAAGCGTCTCCTGCACTAGAATCAAGGAATTTGGTTGAATTATGAATCATTTGTGTTTATTTTTATATGGATATTACGTTAATAACATGCATTCGTTTCCATATTTTTTTTAATAAGAAATGCTTATTAATCTGTTTTAAATATGTTTAAAGAATTTATATTACAAAAAAAAGTGACTTTTTTTTAGATTCTCTCTCAAGCCAGAGTCAGCTACAGATTAATAAAAATCACATAAATAAGGACAGATTGAGTTTAAAAATAATTATTTTAAAGGGATAAATTGTCTTTGAATCTCTAAATCCAAACTCGAGTTAGGGATAGTCTGCCATAAAAATATATATTTATCTGCTCTTTGATGCCAAAAAAAAAAAAAGATTCTGTATTTTCTAGGTCTATACGTCTGTTCACGGATGAAAATCGATATAAACATTAAAAATATAGTAATAATATATGATATTTGAGTATCAACTGGTTTAGATACGATACAAAAAAAAATAAGATTTAGGTAATTTGAAATATTTTTATTAATACTAAGAATTACTATACATGTTTGGGTACAAAATTATATTAAAGCACTTGTTCATAAATTATCATACCAACTTACTCATAATTATGGACATGAAATATGATTTTTAGCTATATATTTAAACAGTTACACATGTTTTGGCTTAACAAGTAGCAACTGAATTGATTTAGTATATAAATTATTATTTTGGGAACCGAAATAATTAACGATTTTGGTGCACTATATTAAAAAAATTTTGGTACAAAAATATTAAATTAAGTACTGATTTATATATTTTTGGTATCAACTGACTCAATTGATACAAAATCATGATTTACAATTTCAATTTAGAGAGATAAATTGTAAACACATATAGGATAAATTATTTCTATACCATGAACACTTGTTTTTGTACTAGATCTGAAATTTTTTGTAATGAAAAGTGAAAACACATATATTTATACTATATGTTCAATGATTTGTACATATTTTTCACCTCGGAAAGGACANATTATTATTGTTAATCTATTTAAATATTTTTTTTTTCAATTTCATAATTTTCTAACCCCCAAAATTTATATATTTACAGAATAATACATGCTCTCGATATTATTATAGGACCCTAATGTTATCTTTTTATCAATATCATGGAACACCGATACTTTTCAAGTTCTATTCATAAATTTTTTGAGAACAAAATTTTCTTCAATTAAAACATATCAAATAATTCCTCATCAAAATTTTTACTCACGCAATATATTCCAATACAAAGGTTTAATCATGAGAAATTTCCAGATCTTTAATTAAAAAAAAAAATACAGATCAGTCAGCAAATACACGAAAAATTAGTCAGTCAATGGTACAAATAAATAAAGCAAGATTTGATATCGTTTTCCGATAAATTTTTGTCGATCTCTTTTAGACCTATGCGTTATCTTAGGACAAAAGATTTTAGCAACTCGTGCTGAAACGGTCCAAGTGCTATATTTNAAATTAGGCAAAAACTTATGTGAGACGGTCTCACGGGTCGTATTTTGTGAGACAGATCTTTTATTTGGGTCATCCATGAAAAAATATTACTTTTTATGCTAATAGTATTACTTTTTATTGTGTATATCGGTAGGGTTGACTNAAAGAGCATGGTATTGCATTCGCGGGCTGCGACCAATATCACCAAGAACCACCACTGCGGCCCTATTTCTCGGCGGCATAGCCAATGATCTGTCCACTATAATAAAAAAACTCAATTCAATATACTAAATCTTACGTAAACTGGATTAAAATATGAAAACACGTGCATAAAACGGATACAAAAAACAACAAGACAAATACATAAAAACCTAAATTCTCAAAACCCTAGAATTACAAGGACCGTGATCCCTCAAATCCATGCCTAGCTCACTGGTAGAAAATATCACAGAACAATATACTAACCGCGAAATAGACAAAAATCTCCCCCGCAATCCGCGGAACAAAGCTCCAAATCAACGGTGTTAGAAGAACCTGGGCACAGTTGGTCTAAGTAAAAAACCGCCGATCAAAAGCGCTTTTTTTGTCTTCGCCCGTTTTCAACGAAGCAACGGCAGTGGTATTTTTTACTTGTTTTTTATTTTTTATTTTTATATATTGTTTGAAAAATTAAATAAATTTTTTTTGAAAAACAATTTTTTAAAAAAATAAAATGGGCAAAGGCAAAAAAGCGCATAAACAAATATTTAAATCTACTTTTTAATTAAAATTTTTTATTTATATATTTAATTTAATTAAAAATAGGATACATTAAAACAAATTTCACTTAATAAATTTTTTAATAAAACAACAAATACACGATTGAAAAAATATTGTCTAACTAAATCAATGTAATAATCTTTAAAAAAAATTAGAAGAGGTGAATATTGCCATTTATCAAAATAAAACATATGGCACTGTGTAAATAACATTTTTTTTTGTGCAAATAAACATTTCTCATTATTATATGATCATTTCATTTATTTATTTATAATTTATAAAAAAACAAATCGTTATTCTAATTAAAAATTATACTACAATCCAATCATTGGTTTATCAAATAAGTAATTGTAGTTTAAGGAAAATGTTATAATTTGAGGTAATGGATTTTGCATATGAAAATTTGAAGAAAAGGGTTATGGGTATCAAAACCATTTTGTGTTCCAACACCACCAATCCCATTAACTGTAAAACGAACACCTACATCTTCACAGATGATAAGAATGATCATCATCCAAACACAATAAACAATAATCTTTCTCCCAGAAAAAGGTTAAAAAAAACACGAAATATCTCCACTCAATGTTAGTTTCAATAACGCAATGAAGATATTGCAACTGATCCATTATAGTGTTCTTCCCAGTGTTCCGATATTCCATCCTCTTTCCTTTTCTCTATGACTTTGCTTCGGCTGAGTATCCCTCCTTGTTGCCGTTCTTCTGGCCTTGCCAAGCAGCATGCGTTGGCCATTTTTCCCTCTGCTCCCAATCGAGACTCTCACCTTCTCCATCCCAACATTCACTCCGATACATCTCATATGTGGCTGCATTGGAGATTTGGTGTTAATTTTCTTTTGAAGGCTTCTTCGCAGTGCACTACTTAGCTTCTTACTTGAATTTCTTTGCTGTTTAGGACTATCAGACGGAGTCTGCTCGGGCAAAAGCTCATTTTTTTCTTCTTCATGAGTATCATCCTCCTTATCTGATTGGATTGTTCTTAGTGGTAGAAAAGGGGGATGTAACTTGGCTGTTCTGAGTGAACTAGGAAGTGGGATTAGAGAGTTCCGCCTTGGAGCAACTGGTGCCTCGTAAATTTTTGGTATAGCTGTACTAAGAGATGCACGGCCTGTTCTCTTTGGAAGTTGTAATTGTTCAGCAATATCAGGGTTATTTTCCTTCTCTGTCAAGTTATCATTCGTGGCATGTTCATCCTTGTGAGTTAGGTGAAATGGGACTTTGTTGTTGTCTCCAAAAGAACTAGGGGCGTTTTCAAAATGAGCTTTTTGAGAACCAAGAGTTTTAGTTGCAAGTGGTGGTCTCACTAGTTCACAGCTATGCTCCTCTTGCTGTTGGTTCTTTTCTTGTTGTTGCTGCTGTTGTTCTGCTATTTTCGAGTCCACATGCTGCCGTGCTAGCTTTCTCTCTACCAGAAGTTGTGATTCCAATTCTTTGATCTGAAATGTAAAACGAGGTAATATTGCCAGGATATTTTGATTGAAGAATATATTGAAACGAAAGAAATTGAGAAAAATGGGGATTTTCCGAAAATTGATTCACAAAAGTTACAAAGGAAACATGAAATAACCTCTTTGGAAACCACGTATTTTTTAGCTGTATACCTTGTCTTGAAGATTTTTATTTTTCATGTCTTTGTCTTTCATCTTGATCTCAAGACCATGATTAATATCCTCCATCTTCTTAACTTGAAGATCTTTACTCTTCAACTCTTGTCGAAGTTTATCGACCTACATTTTTTTAAGAAACCAGAATCGATACCAGTATGAAATTTGAGGACCAAATTTTTTTTAAAATTTTTTTATCATAATTCATTCATTACCATTTGTTTGAATTTGAGGATCTCAGTGTTGTCCATTTGCCTCTTTGCAGGACCCAGTTCTATTCCTCGAACTCGACTGGCAAAATTTAATGAGCAAAGAGTCTCAGTGAGGTCATTTTCGTTTGGACTGATCTGTACAAACATCAATGTCTTTGAATCTCCACCTGTAATTACAAAGTCCACGTATTTTGTTATAAACACTTTCCCAGTACTACTTCTTCAAATAACAAGAACATATATATAATACACGACATTACTTATACGAGTTGATACCTAATGAATCTTGGAGCAGGTGAGTGAGTTTCGAATTCCTGCACCCAAATGAGAGCAGAAAACTTTGACAAACTGTCCAAATAGAATGAGTATACTCGATGTCTATATCTCTGGATTAGCATAAAAAGGACAAAAAGATAGAATTTTGAAACATAATATCATCTATGCATACCTGAAGGGGATGTGTGGGCACTTAGCTGCAAGTGCGGATATCACGTCTCCGAGTGCAGAAAGCGATCTATTGATATTCTGTGTTTCTTTTAATCTATCGCCCTGAACTTCCGTTTTAGCTATTCTTTCACTTCCTGCTAAGTCAACCAACCATAGTTTGCTTTTCGTGCATTCTCCATTTAGAAGATTCTCTCCTTTCACAATGACACAATGCATGCTGCATTTTTAAGAAACAACAAAATTTTAAAAATTAATCAGTTCTTTTCCGTGACATTGCTTCATCAATAAGATGACATTCGGAGAAAAAGCAGACCAATGTGATCGGCTACTATGCTCATTAGCGTTAGTTGATCCAACGGCCCTGAAATTGCTTCCTGTTTGAAGGACTTCCCACACCTCACTCACATTGTTCACACGAGCTTCGGTTACTCCTGGAACATGATGCCCTCCATCACCTACTTGTTTGATCTCAAGCCTGGATTTCAAGATTTCAAGTCTTAGAATTTTTGGATACATGCTTTTGGACTGTGGTGGCTATACATGACTTAAAAACAAGAAATAAAGACCCTACGAGTTCAACAAGGCTAGTACCTCTTTGCATTGAGTCCAGTTTGTGAGTCTGAAGCTAATAAATCCCTTAGTTGTTCATTGTAAACTTCCAAGACACTTACTGATATTTCATATCTAAATGTGTTTTTACGCTCTTCAATTATGTGAAATAGCTTCTCAAGAGTTCTATAGTTAACCCCCCGAGCGTCTTTTGTTCCTTCCATAGTAAACGTTTTACCAGTTCCTGTTTGGCCATATGCAAATATACACGCATTGTATCCATCTAGAACTGAAGTTGCAAGTGGAGCTGTATCCTCAAAAACATCAACTACTCAGAAGAAAATGCACAATGTTACATTAGTTTTTTGTTAGAACAAGAATGTCAATATTGTCAGCACAAGATACTAGTCGATTACAATCACCTTGGTTTGCCTCTGGACTAAAAACTGCATCATATTTGAAGGTTTTCTTCGAGATCCCATTTGACTTGATTGTTAGCTCGCCATCCTTTGCAGATTCAAAATCAACGACCTGCGAAGCTCCTCCAGCAAGCTCTTCAGCATTCAAAGGTCGACATCGACAAAATACTCTAATGTTTCCTGAGGAAGTATGATTATATAAATTGAGTATTTTCCCAGTTTATAGTCCTATTTGACATGATACAGTCAATTAATCCATTCCTGTACCTTTCAAGTCCAGAACCTTATTATAAAGTTCTTTTGTCAATTTCGCCTCCTTGAGGTACTTGCATTTTATATCTTCATACAATTCGACATGCTGTTGTACTGTCAACAAAGACACTTATGAATAGGAAAAAAAAAGCACGCAAGTATACCGATTTGACAACCTTTTAAAATACTATGCAGTTGATTTTGCAAGATGTAGATCTCTGGATTGAGTCATGAAAAAAAAAATGTCCAAGATATAAAAGAAATTACTTGTGGACTGAACAATAGACTTAACACCCTCCATATCTGCCACATATTGCTTAAATATTGAAGCCTCTTCTGAAAGTTTGATTTGACCCATCTTCAGAATCTGCAATATATTGAATAAGTTGATACAGTAAATATATGTTCCACTTGAGTGGATTATATCAGATGTCAAAATGGTCATTTTATTACCTTTGATTTTTGAGTCAAGTATCTCAGTGATGAAAACCATCTGCTCTTTTCTTTCACCTGGCCTTCGATTGCAAAAGCTGATAAAGAAAAAAAAACCAAAAAAAATATATCGATCTGGGTGGCAAAACATATAATTTTATAAAAAATGACTCCCTTTCGTGACTTCCTCACCCAATGATCCCACATGCATTGATTTACGCATAAGCTCATTTTGAAGCTCTTTCAAAGACTTCCAAGCTTCTTGACATTCTAGACTCTTTAGTTCATTGTCCGTCTTTAGCTTTTCAAGAACCTTTTTTGTTTCTAATAGTTCCTTTGCTTGTGATTCATGTTCCACTTGAAGCCTCCAAAAATTTCCATCAACGGAATTATCGTAGATATCCTAATTTCATATCATTAAAAGAGAAAATAAGTTGCCAAGTAAAGTCTACATATGTTTATGATCCTACTTTTGAAGTATATAACAAGCATGCAATTAATGTTGAAAGTACTTTCGACAACTTGAACTGTAGCATGCCGGTTGATCCCACTCTGCCAAGTAATTTTCCATCTCCAAATACTAGAGGCAATAAAAAAAAGAATACATTCCATCAGCAGTTCATGGATGTCATAAGCAATTGACCAGCAAGGTTTTTTTAGAAAATTAATTCAGCTTACTTTCAGAAGAATCTTTTCGAATAGAAATGCCACAAATTAATGGGGATCCATTTACACCTTCAGATCTAATAGATAACACCTTATCCCTATCAACATAAGTTTTAAGATCCGATATCACCAAGGCCTTGTTTGCACCCACACTTGCATAAATATCTAAACTAGATATAACCTGCAAATATTAAATAATTAAGCATGTTATATATCCTCATAACATGTGGCAATTAAAAAAATGAATCAAGCATGGACTATTATGATCATCCAACTCCACACCTTTTGCTCTTGTAAGTAAATGTCAAATATTCTCATTCCCAGAGGACCAGCTGTAAACACGAGCTCCGCAAAATGTAGATCAACCAAGTACATTCCAGACTCCAGATTCTCAAAATGATATGAACAATTCCCTAACCGAGCAGTCTGGTAGAGACCTGGACATTCTTTTCCATCACTAATGATGGGATCTTCAGTCTTTATAGTATCACCTCCACTGAAACCTCTGTCCTCCGAAAATGGTACGCCATCTTGAAATGGAAGACTCGTAGAAGATCCCACATTAATTCTCATAACATATTCTGATAAATCTTCTCGGACTAATGGTGGTGCAGCAAGCTCGAAAGAAGATTCAGTACTTAAATCACCCATCTTTGCTAATGGGGTTTCAATGGAGTCCCTGATTTCAGACCCCTTAATTCCATTTTCTAAAGAAACATTAATTGGGCTTCCACCGCTAGGGTTTTCAGGTGAATCTTCGTATCTCTGGTTTGAAATATCAGGTGAATCTTCATATCTTTGTTTAGAAATATCAGGTGAACCCACGCATAATACCAGATCAGGTGAGGTCAAAGAAAATCCCAAGACAGATCGACCTAAAATAATGAAAAGACAACGTATAATTAACTCAACAAAGATCAAATGAGATTCATTTTGGTCGACTATCTTGAAATTGTACTAGCTTATATACTTTAGCCCGACACGAAAAATTATATTCTTTTAAAGCTTCGAACATTTTAAAAAACTATAAACTAACAAAATCAAAACATGTAGGAAACTACGTTACAATCTTTCATTACAAAGATCCAATAAGCGCCCATATTCAAGAAGTCTAAAATGAGGAACTAAATCATGCATAAACAATGGGTTATTAGGGAAGATTACCATCAATCTTCGTTGAACTGGAATCGTCTAAGTTTCCCGTCATTGAAGATTCCAAACTACACTCGAATTTACCTGCCAAATGAAAGAGAAATCAATAAATCAAAAACCCATTTACGCTTGGACCTAAAAAGTGTAAATCTTTAATAATTCTGATAGTAGAAATGAAATTTGGTGATCTTACAATGATTTTCTCTTCGATCTTGTTCTTCCTGGTGAGAAACATCGGTCATAAGAAGTGGGTCATGCCACTCAAAATCTCCCATTGATAAAGCAGCAAAGTTTTTGAAGTTTTGAATGCAAAAAGATCTGAATTTGGTAGAAAAAAGATGAAAAAGGGAATTAAATAAATGCTTTTTCTTTGTATATACACTCTCAATGGAGGAGAGTGGTATCAAAAGAAGGTTTCCCTGGAGAGACCGTTAAATTCGTTTGGGGTCGAAGCCTGCTTTTGAAAATTTGAATTTTTAGAACCGGGAGTAACGGATAGATTATAAGATTTTACTAATTAAATTGTTTATCAAGTAGTTTAATAAAATAAAAGATACTAAAAATAGGAGATTAGTAATTCCACTTAAAATAAAAGTTTAAATATATATTACATTTTAAATAATAAACGGATAAATATATACCACCTTTTCATTTAATTAAAAGTACTAAAAATTACAAAATTTAGTAAATTTGTATTTTCCTTTTAACTTGTGCTAATTCCAACTTTTCAAAATTTTCTAATTTAATATAATATTTTCCATATGTATCTATATTTTTTGAATTTATAAAATTGAAAAAATTCTAGAAAATAATTAGTTCATTCGGAAAAAATCGAGAGAGTTCAGGAGAGAAGAAAAATTATGTATAGACATAGTGGGGAAAAAAAACTTGATAAAGTTTAATTATATAGGTTAAAAAAATCGGTACATGTATTTAGTATGAGATATTTCTACATGCCAAAGCATTCAAATTAGGCAAAAACTTATGTGAGACGGTCTCACGGGTCGTATTTTGTGAGACGGATCTTTTATTTGAGTCATCCATGAAAAAGTATTACTTTTTATGCTAAGAGTATTACTTTTTAGGCAAAAACTTATGTGACACGGTCTCACGGGTCGTATTTTGTGAGACAGATCTCTTATTTGGGTTATCTATAAAAAAAAGTATTATTTTTTATGCTAAAAATATTACGTTTTATTGTGAATATCGGTAGAGTTGACCCGTCTCACAGATAAAGATTAGTGATACCGTCTCACAAAAGACCTACTCTGGTAGTAATTCCGTTTTNCGTCTCACAAATAAAGATTCGTGAGACAGTCTCATAAGAGACATACTCTTCAAATTATATAATATTCTAAAATTTCCCTATACCCATTATAAAAACTTTTACATCCAAAAAATCCTATCAAATTTAATTTATTTTGAACACCTCTCTATATTTTTTTAATAAAGTTCCGAAAATGTAAAAATATTTTTTTTGATTGACAGAACACTCCTAACTTATACGTTATAAATAAATAATAGTGTCATACTTTGAATATTTATTATAAAACTTCATTAATAAACGTAATTATAATATTTAATTAATTAATCTACTATACCAAATTTATTATTATTTTTTATAAGGGGCTGTGAGGATTTCCTATCCTTAATATAATAATATTTAATATAAAAAGTGTTTTTTTATTTTATTTTAATAAAAATTATGCTGGTACATAATCTGCCTTTGCATTAAAATGGTATAAAATTTATGAACACACCATTTTCCTTCAACACTTTCGAAATTAAAAACATTTTTGGGCTAAATTTTGAGTAAATTTTTTTACTTAATTTTTAAGTCTATTTATAATACACGTACATAAGCAAAAAAATATTTTTGTAAAAATTAATTAAAACAAAAAATTATATAGATCATTTTAATATGATTTAGGTTTTCTGTAATAACTAGCAGTGATCGGACGTGGCACATTGTGCTAAATAAAAATTACTTGATTAGTACAAATATATCGTCCACCAATTAAGGATTGAATAAATGGTTTTCTTAATAAGAACAACTTTTTTTCTTTCTATGTGAATTAAGATACACGTGAAATAAATTGTAAAATAATGAAAAATAAGGTTTACTTTTGTAATAAATAAGTGGTCATACCAACCTAACAAAGATAATTATTNTGTCATCTATACTGTATATTTATACACTATATAATAGTTGAACATATTAGAGAAACACCAAACTTTTCATTCTGTGTATATATTAGTAATTATAAGCATTTGTCAACAAACTTTTCCAGTTTTAGATGTAAAATATCATAATTAAGTCAAATATTTGAGAAAATTCATTTTTTTATATAAAAATCATAATTAAACTAATTGTTTTAAAATTTAAATATATTATTTATATGTAACATATATAATATTAAATATCTTTTAAGAGGACCTCTTACTAATATATTTGGTCCAACCTGGTTAAACCAATATAATTATACCTAAATATCCTCAAACATCACGGTGAGTCACATATTCAAGGGATACAAATAGTAATAAATTAAAAACTGTCCACTTTCTCCATCTATTAATATTACGAACTGTAATGCTAGTTTTTTCTCATAATAAACTCCTTTAACTTCTATTTTCCACATTTTGTTTTTATTTTTTAGTTTCTCCATTTATACTGATTTTGAAAATATTAAATTCAATTAGGTAATTTCAAATTTTTGTCTAATTTATACATAAAATATTTATATACGCACTCGCGTAGTGTGTTTATCTCTCTTTAATTCTCCGTATATCTATGATACAGATCACATGTGTCAAGACAAAACAAGAACAATTTATCAATAAAATATTGTTGATTAATCATTATGTTTAAAAATTCTATAAAAAGGGTCACATGCACCATAACCACTCCTATAAACTCTACTCCATGACTGAATAAAACTACTCATNAGACCCGTCTGGGTATGGGGCGGGTCATGGGTCCTATAATACCCAACCCATACCCGCCCCATATATGTGTATATAAATTGATGTGCTCGCGAAGATGGTTGTGAGGTGACGTGGAAGGTAAATAAATCACATTTTTATTTTGTCATTGTACTTTCATTTTTATTTTGTTACTAGACTTTCTCTCTTTAAATTATATTTTTTTACGGTTTTAAATTACAGTTTTATTTTTTCAATTTACTTTCTCTCTTTAATTTTGTAAGTAATTCTTCAAGTAATTTACCAACTTGTCCCACCATTCTTGACGAAGAGGAAGATGATCCTGAATAATGTGTCTGAAAGATTGCTTACTCGCTGATTTTACATTGATCTGTTTAAGTTCTGTTATGACTTATTTTTGAGGATGTCAAGGCTTTTTATTGGAGAGCTAGTAACTCTTTTTTTTTATGTGATTCATTATGTCGTGAAAATAACTTGTTTGTTATTATTAAGTGTGGTCGAAGACATGAATTAGTTTTCTATTGTGTTTTGNCCACAAGTCCGCATTTTAGATGTACTACACAAGCATATTTCATTTCATATATCAAAGATAGATGTGCTACGAAAGCAAGTGAAACAAGATATCGAACTACCAGATCAGGATCGATAGGAAGAACGGGGTAGAATTTTAGAAAAACAGAACTGTTGATTTCATTATTTGAAGCCTCCAAGTTATGGCACAGAATTTTGATCCTACAAGAAACAAATCATACGAACTCAATCAGCAGATGGTGAGTTGGTTAAGGACGCTTCAGACATGTCCTTCAGGAATGCAACAACGTCGTCTGTTGTGTTGATAAGATAGCGAGCATTAGTACGGGTTCGATTCACAGCACAGGAAAAATAGTTCTCCTTTTTCAGATCAAGTACATTCCAAGCAGCATTTTCTGGGGACGACTGGCTGCTGCTACCTGAGGAACTGGCTGCTGATTGCTTTTCATTGTTTGATCCGTCAAAATGATTCTCACCCTGAGACTCCGAGCTGTTTTTTCCTAATGGAAGCTCCGGAGACGATCTCTTCTCATCCGAAATCCTAATTGTATTGGGTATTTTGTTCATTGGGCTATTCATTGAGTCATCTGGAAGCTCTGGTTCGAAAAATGTATAAACATCCTCGTCCTGAAGCAAGGAAGGTTGTAAAAAAATTGCTATAAATCCTAAATTGATTTAGCAACAACCCATAGGCAGAGGTGGGGAAATTTTCCACATGTTGAGCCATGAATGAATTGGGTCGGACCAAACAGAATTCGAGTCGATGTACTCTAACAAGAGGAACTAGTGAAATAAACATTAAAAAGGATAACTACTGAATCAGAGAATCATGATCCAGCAATCTGCCTTGCATCCTCTATTGTTTTTTCATATTCTACATTGTAATTTCTACTGCATTAGGTCATATGCATGTTACGGACAAAATCAACAAAGTAGGTTGTTAAAGTTCAGGGTAAATTTAGAACACCTATCCAATATGGCGAGGAATCTGAAAACCAATCCCAAGGCAAACCACAAAATTAGTAATTCCACTGAACTCAGCAATATACAAAAACTAGTAATACCACTACACTTGGCAAATTCACATCCTTGAACACACATACTAGCGACATCTTCAACTAAACCATTATTGATTAACAACTTCCTAAGTTTGGTTGATAAGGCAATCAAATTCATTTTCTCAAATAAAAGTTGACATCACTATTAAGCGACCACGGATACATGGCACACTCTGTTAAGAAACAAAAACAAGGACGAAAATTTTAGAATGAATCACCGCAAGCTAGTACAGACATACTGTCATTCATGTGTATGAATATAGAAATGGAAACAGTTAGGAAAATGTGCACTCCAAAAGAATATTTAAAAAGATCATCAAGGGATTACTAGCCATTTTCAAATATAAAGTTAACTGATGAAGATTAAAAAAAATTATTTATGCATCAATGAATAAATATCCTAGACAACTATAAACGTACAAGTTAAAAGATCCCAAATCTAGAAGTTCACAATGGTCAAATAGTTAAATGCAGATATTGTTTCTTATCATGTGTTCTCTTAAGTTTTTATTAATTACTGAGTCTGCTGGGATTTCATTTATTTCATCAGTCAAACAAAGTAGGGAAAAAAAATCCCATCAATTGCAATAAAGAAATAAGATGTACCTTTCCCAAAAAATGACCTATGCACAAGACATAATCAATTGGTGCATTGATTGGTTTACTGTGAACAATCTCTCCGAGTATGCGGTCCATCGCTGCTCCCTGTAAAGAAAAAGTATAATACACGAAAACAAAGGAAAAAGCTTGTCACATAAGTGAGGTGGTACATCAAAAACAAGGTGTCCCATAAATATAAAAAAATTTGAGTTATTGAAGGAATGTGACTACCTTTGAGACACCATAAGTTCTAACCTCAATTGAGGTTCTCCCTTGGACAACATCAACAGATGAGTTAGAAATTGGACCAGTCCAGAGATGTTGCAGCATGTCCCTAGCTTGCAGTCTTCCAAATTCAACATCTAAGGTAATAGAGAAAAAGCAAGTAAGAACAAAAGGATACGATAAGGTGTAAAAACATTGACATCATACAATATTATTTAACTCATCACCTGCGTACTTGTAATTCCATACGAGTGAAGTTTCGCGACGCTCAAAATGTGATCTCGGGGTTCTTTCAGTGAAATACTCAAAAACATGCTGCATAAAACCGCATATGATTTTGATGTGGCATGAGAATATCATAACTATATAACTGTGGTTTTTATACCTTTACACTATCAACCCAATCCATATTTAAGTGCTCTGGCATTGTTGTCCTCCATTCTCCTTTCGTAGATCGCAGAAACATCCCATTCTCGGCTGCCAACCACATGTCATAATCACCAAAGTTCTGCAAAAGCAATAACATCAGATAGTATACAGAGGAGTATGCAGGGAAGAGAAAATAAATGGCATACATCATCTAGGACTCTTCTCTCACTTCCACTGAGAACTATAACTGTTGAATTTGGAATACTGCAAAGCTTTTTCAGAGGTCCTTTCAACTGGGGATGCAATTTAAGTTCCATTTCTTTAATCTGATCTCCCCCTCTTCTTTCAGGTGTGTCAATAGGTTCAGTGATCGTGGCATTGAAACCCTATATAATTGTTAGATAACAAGACAAAAAGCATTATTAACACTTCATATTCGTAACATCAATAACCCATCACCGTATTCATTGGAACTTAATCATATACAGTGCCTACAACAAATATGGTACTTCACATTACTTTCAATTAAAGAAAAAATCGATGCAGCTCCGAAGAGCAATGGTTGCGGAATCCAGCTTATAGGTAGAAACAAAGTAGGTTTAATTTGTAGTGTACTCAGCACAACGAGACAATTTCAGTATTGTTAAGGTTTATCATATATTTTTTCCAACAAACCACCCATACAAGCCGATCATAATTGAACACATTCTTACTTCTGTAATGATAAACAAAAATTCACTGATAGCCCATCCTTAAAGCCATGTGGAACATGCCACACCACCATTGCGTCATTGACATAGAATCTAAGATCCTTAAAAATGTTGAAGGAAAAATCCATCTTCATTGATTATTATGATTGATATAGAAAGGTATTATCGGCTACTTTATTCCTTTAATTTAGGAAGAAATCCCAACAAAAGGACACTTATATATAAAAACTATTACCAGTTATATTTAACCTACAATCAAAGAAAGTAAAAACCTAATCCACAAGTAACTTAGTTCCATTAAATCAGGTTAAACCTCAATTAGGCACTTCCCTCAAGCTTGGACAAATACTATGAAACATGGATACTAGTTTCGTCTTAGATGTGATTACTCCGTGATTCATCCTGACTCCCACTTAGAAACAACTTCATGTTTGGTCCATAATTCTTTATTGCTCTATAAACATATTCACATAATTTGCCTCAGGAAAATTGCACATAACAACAAATTTAGCCGACATAGGTTTAAAATTTTGACATTTTTTTTATGATACTTGGTCCTAAACAGAACCATTTTCCAACACAGATTGGAACCGTATGAATTTATTGATGCACGTCCCACTTGATAATTACTTACTCAGGATCAACGTTTTTCCTGCTCGTCTTGAATAGTAAGGTAAATCAGAGGGAAAGTAAAATGATGTGTTGCGTTGGAATCTTTATATGTGGCGAATGACAAAATATTTTAATTGTAATCCGTTATTTGCATTTAAAATTCGCCAAAGACAGGCTTCAACTTAGAAGATGGAAGTTTTCCGAAATAGACAAGATTTCCAGTAAAGAAATACTTTATAGCTTAGAAAGGTTTGAAGAAAGCCAGCAAATATCAGAAATGGCTTAGACGGTACGGTACAAAAGGTGGTACTTGGTAGAAACACTTATGCGTTAGGTTAAGTGTATAAAAATTGCTCAGCAAAGTCAAGAAGCGGCTTAAACATCCAATATTGACAATATAGAAGAAAGAGAAACTAACAGCGAAGACAATCACTTTCTCTCCACCGGATTGTACTTAAACCAAAAGAGATGAATTCAAGCATACGGTCCAAAATATTGAAAGAATAATGTTTGAACTTTTAGGTAAAATTAATGTATTCATTGAAATATTGAAGAATAAAAACTTGCTCTGCATAATAGTACCATCGCCGGTACTGACATACTACTTGTCTGTTTTAGAGAATGTCGGATGAATCAGCTGATGCCATGTAGATTTTAACTTTGAAGCATTCAAATGATTCAAGTCTATACATAGCCAAAGGTTTTAAGAGTTAAAGCTAAATGAATTTACCGAAGTGAATTAAATAATTGAGCTGTATTATATAAGCAAACAAGTCTCCAAGTCTCGCACACTCATAATTAGGTCTGACCACAGTTCCTAAACCGACAGTTCAATGAATTTACCCAAGTGAATTTAATTATTAAGCTATATTATGTAAGCAAACAAGTCTCGAAGTCACGCAACTCATAATTTGGCCTGACCACGGTTCCGGTACCTAATGGTTTTGGTTCCGGCTTATTTTTATGGTCAATTCATGGAGTATCAAAGTAACTAAAATTAATTATTCGATAATTATATTACAAATCATTATGAATGTTGTATTTTTTTACTAAAATATTAGTTAAAAAGCTAATACTAATATATGGTTCCTGACGGTTTCGGTTCCTAAAAATGAAGAACCGGAACCGAACCGTTAAACCTCAGTTCCGGTTTCAGTTCAGGTTTGGAACCGAAACCGAAAAAATAGTTTTTATTGCGGTTTTTTTGAGACGGTTTCGATTATAGTTTACAGTTCTAAGAGAACCATGGTTGGGTCTACTTGTATTGAAGCAACACTATTGTTTCATGATAAAGAGGTTCAATATTGTTAATTGTTTAAGGAATATTTAAATCATCAAATCTGTATTGTGCTTAAGTGTCTAGAATGATTAAAAAATGGTAACTATAGATTTTCCGAATGCATTAAACAGGGTGCCACTTAGACACAATTCTAAATGCGTGGAGGTCTATTGCTGCAAGAGTTTGTGACCGAGTCTAGTAATTCAAGACATGTGACGTAGAATTCATAGATCAGCATAGATCGAATATCAATTCGTGAATTTTTTCCAAGAAGGAAGAAAACAGTAGCAGATGGATTATACCACTTTTGAACCTTTATAAAAATCTTGATTCTTTAAAGCTTTTATTAACTGAAATATTCCGCTCCATATTGTTATTAATCAATTTTAACAAACACTTCAGTTTTTTAAGAAAATTAGTTCGAGAAATTCAGTAATATTTATCTCAATCGTTATTGATCTAACTTCTCCTGTTCCATTCAACTTAGAATAGTTTAAGAACCATGCTATATTACAGCATTACCACAAACTAGGTCAGACAATTTGGAAAAATCTTTTAAAATCAACTGTATTTGAAACGATTTATTCACCTCTTCTATACTGTTCTCATAACTTTTAGGACCACCAAGATGATATGAACATAACAGGATTGAAGATGATGCTAAACGAAAACCGCTCTATCTTGAGTAATTCAATTTTTATTTTTACTTGTCAACTTCTGAGTGTTAAATGATCAATGGTCGAATCTCTGACAAGGTGTCGTGGACTTAATTGGACATGTAACGTTTGGGATGTTGTGTTTTTTAAGACCAAACACTTCAGAATGTCATAGAGCTAAGCGATGTTCAAAAAAGACATGAAAGTTGTGCAATAGTACTTAGAAGATGATGTTCAACCACATAGGTGTAAGTTTCTAGAATGAGGAATAATGGTAGGGGAAACTTGGCACATTTAGATAAGTTAAACTCATACATGAACCAAATAATTAAACATAGGAATCTAAACTTGGTAACAGGGATGTTACTGGACCAAATCAGACCGGTTCCGGACAGGATTAAGTAGGTTCTGGATTGTGGGATAACGGAACCAAATCAATCCTCTAGGATACCAGATTAGGAGTATAAAAAAAATCTTAAACCAAATTGAACCTGATTTAAACATGATCGGAATCAATATTTTAATATTTTTCAACCACTATTTACAAAAATGTGTTGTTTATGAAACAAAATAAAAAACAAAATATATTATTGGATCGGATTCAACCGAGCCGGATTAAAATAATTCCATATCCGTTGTCAAGTAACCCAATCCGATTCAACATTGATGCTGGATTCAGTTTAATCAGGGTATTAAATCGGACCGGTTCCGAATTTCAAGTCTGATAAACATCCCAACTTGGTAACCGTATGAATAAACTTTTAAAACCCAAACTATTGTAGCTATAGTTGGTTGCTGTCGGGACCACTTGAACATGATAGCATCATGGTGGTTAATGTTGTAGATCTATTTTTAAACCTTATGGCTTTGATACCATGTGAGAAGCTGTTGGAAGAAAATAATCGTCTTCGTTGATTATTATGAATAAAAATTATATTGGATTTATAGGCTATTTAAATTTACAAGGAGATGGACACAAAAAGGTAACTAATCTATCAAATCTAATCTAATGCCAATAAAATGTAAGGTAAAATTGACACAAGGATAAACCTAATCTAAGATCGATTTAGTTCCATAAAGAATTGGGGTGACATTCCAACTTTCCAACAAGAATACGCCTTGCATTAGACCTATAAATAGAAAGCTTGAGCTTCATCATCTTGCAACATTTTAACCTTTAAACACTTACAACCCGATGATTTCTGTAAAGAAGGATAAGCAGCGAAGTGACGAAAGATTTGATAAGTGAGAAGATTTAATCAAGGTAAAAATAGAATTTGGGTGAGTAGTTCGGATATCGATTAGCAATTACATTTTTTCTAAACAAATTTCAATTACTTTTTGTTACCATATTTGTCTATTTAAATCATCAACTATTTAAAGACAATCGTTTGAAAAATAAACTGACATCTATTTTACAATCGTGCTAACGTCTATCACATCTTTGGTCTACGTCCTTTCAGATTTTAGGAAATTTATTGTTGGGAAACAACCATTATCCTTGAACTGTTGTGTAGAGGTTATATATAACTCTTGGCACAATGGAAGATGCCCGTTCCTACAACTAATATTAGTCAAGGGACATGTTCCAACAAAAATGAATTCAAAGTTGGAGCAACTATTGATATGGTGATTGTTGGGGCAAAAATCATTCCCGATGGCGTAGCAATCTAACTGAAGCCGTTGGATCACTGTAAATTTAAATTGTACAAATACCATAAATTATAGGTTTTGATACAACATAAACCTGATCCTGTGTGGACTAAAATGTGAGTGAACAAAGTTTAACTTGTAACCAAATGCCAAACCTCAATTAATCTTTTGCATTAACTAAGATACAATTTATTTTAAGCTTCCACATATTCAGTATTCCAGCTAGAACCACATTCATTGACATTATTTGCTTTAAGCAAGCTTTCTATCTGACTGGAGTGACCAGTACCATTGCCTTTCTTTCAGGAATTGACATGCTAGATTGTTAGAGAAGACAATGGCAACTAGAAGTAGAGAAGATCCAATGTTACTATGCCAATACATAAAAAATGCAGTTCTATGAGATCATGGTTTGAAAATTCAACAGGAATAAGTTCCATTGTTCCAGATTTTCCTGATTTACCATATCAGATAGCTAGTTATCTTAGAAGGGTGTATTCGATGAAGAGATTTGATGACTTTTTAAAAATGACAGACTTTTGTGGAGTTGATAGATTTTTACCGACTTTTGTGGAGTCTTACAGAATACTAGATATTTTCACAGAATCTTGTACATTTATTTCGCACGACTTTTATAGATATTTTTAAAATTTTTTATAGAATATAATCGGTTTTGTAATTTATGATTGTGTTTTTTTATTTATTTGAACTAGCAATTGACAGTGAATTAAAATATTTTTATCCATTAATATTAAGTTTTACTTATCGATTTGATTTATGAAAGAATAATTCAATATTATATTTATTGAAATTAAACTTCAATTATTCGAGTCAATTTAACATATTTGGTTAATTGATTAATTTTTTTTTAAAAATACTTAAAAATAATTTTTCAATATTAATAAATAATAAATTTTTAAATAATATCAATTGTTTTGACTAAAATTTTTAGTGAAAAAATATCTTAATTTTGTTTTTGACAATATGCTTAACAAAATAAAATAATAAAATATTTGTAAATAAAAATATAGAATAAAGACGTTAAAATATTTGCAATTAATGTAACTACATAAAATTTTAATATATTTAATTTCATATCATCATCAGTTAGAATATTTCAAGGTCCAGCCGCTTTAAAATGTATCGAGCTGTTTCAGGTCTAGCTGCTTTAAAATGTATTTCAGGTTTTGGATCATTGGACCAGATCAAGCTGTTCAGACTGGCTTAAGAAGATCAAGCCGTTCGGGCTAAGAAGTCAAGACGCAACGGTATATGAACTTACGCTGCAAAGTTATTATCTGTCAAAACTGACCAGCAGTCCAAAGTATTCAAACTGTTGAAGATAAAGTCACACCGCCACCAGTCAGAAAAGAGATAAATCTCAAAAGTTACTAAAGTCAATCTGCTCAATCAGTTGGCTCATTTGGAAAACTCCTGAATGACTGAAAGCTACTTAATTCGGACATTATGTGTCAACTTTATGGAAAACAAAGGACTTGAAGTCGCAAAAGCACGAGGAGTATTAATGATCATTTAATGATATTAAAGTGACATGACCATTCTGTCGGGAAACAATGCAGATGATTGTTGAAAAGTAAATCCAACCGTTGAAGATTTTCAACTATAAATATGCAGATTTCATGAAAAGCTATCTCGATCAACCACAATTATTCTTAAGCCTACAAATTTCAAAGATATCAAGAACACTTAATATTTCAATTTCTAGCTGCTCATTTAAGAACACGCTTCTCAGAATCATATCAAATCATCAAAGATCAATAGGTGCTACTCCAACAATTCAAGCCATCAAGTACTGTTGGGTTTCTGTGTTTGTTGTTTAGTAACCAAGGATTCTTAAATATCCAAAATTGTAAAGTGATCGCTCAGGCTGTGCTTGAGAAAAGAGATTTGGGCTGATTTGGATTTCAAATCTGCATCCCAAATCAATTTCACTTGACTGGCTACAAATTAAATTCGGCAGATTTGAATTTGGAGTCCAAGCCCATGTATTTTTTGTAGATTTGAAATCCACTGGTATGACCCTTCATTTGAAATCCGTCTTCTTCAAGGTTCGGACTTTTGTAAATACTGAAATAAGAAGCATATAGTCTAATGGAAAGTTGACGGTATTGAAAGAGCTAGAAGCTGTTGATATGGGTGCCAAGAAAGTTCTCCCCTTTTTGCAAGATGGTGCAGAATATGTTGAATGCGAGGGGTTGAAAAACGCAGCATTGGTTTTAGAATTTCACAGGAACTTGATCTGCTTGCTAAAGATATAGACTGTTTCTTCCAAATTGTTCTTACTGGGCGTGTCATTTAACTTTATAACCTTAGGATCGACGGTAACATCTCTGACCAAGTTCCAGGGAAGAACAATGTAAAAGACCAAGTTGTTAGTAAATGATGAGCATGAACGCTCCCCTATACACAAAAGTGTGCAAATATGGAGTACCTTTTTTCCCTTGATTCAACGTATTAAGATGTATGGTGCTATTAATATTGGGTGTGAGGATGAATGCTATAATCTGTTTCTATATTTATGCTTTGTTGGAAAAATATTAATTTGTTGGATTATTATTTATATAAATCTAGTATTTTATCCAAATAAACAAATAAAATGTAAATTTATTTTATTTTAAATTGGACATGGTTATTTTATAATCATAAAACTTGTTTTAATTTCAAAATATATAAGAATAATATAATAGAATTTGTTATGATTTGAAATTCTCAAATTTTATAGTCAAACAACATATTTCTAATTAATGAATTCAAAATTCTCTTTGAAATTCTATGTTCATTCAAGCAAAAGATTTCAAATCAATGAATTTCAAATCCATTAACCAAAATCAAGCCGGAGATTAACAAAACTTATGGAAAATAATTAAAACAACAAATTTTACATAATAATTAAAAAAATAAATAAACTTTACTTATTTAAAATAATTATTAATTTCAATATATGGGCAAATCAAATATTATAATTGTTTTGTTTTGTCATGTAATAATATTTTTACTAAAAAATAATAAATATGATTTTAAATCTCGCAAGTTTTTGTGATCAGAATTCGAAAAATTAAATGAATTGTGTTAATTCATTTTAAACAATTGTAAATAAAAATTAACAATAGAAAAAAATATGTTTATAAAAGAATAGGAAAAACATATGGAGAAAAGAAGAATGGATTAACTAGTGTTTGTATAAAGATTATTTTTAATATAAATGAAAGTGAGTATACATGAGTTTGAAACATTTTTCATTTAAATTTCATCCAAATCTTTAGGAAATTTTTTAACATTTTATAGTTGTGTCTTAAGCTTTAATTCGCGTACTTAATAGAATTTCATGGAGTCACTAAAAGTTCATTGACAATTTGAATATCTCTAGACTTTTGTAGAGTTTTTAAAAGTCGAGTTTGAATATTACATGACTTTTAAAAACTCTACAAAAGTTTGCTTTGAATATAACTAAATTTTTATAAAGTATATAAAACTCTAGATTGAATACCTCTAGACCTTCAAACTCCACAAAACTCATTAAAAATCTAAATTTCCTAATTTATCACCTTCAGTTTTCTTTAATTGTCCTTTTACTCTTTAATGATATGACTTTCAACCCACACTGATTTGTAAAACCAAAATAATTAAGTCTCTCGGAAGTTCCGCCACAGAAGCGATTGACCATTTCACTTTCAACTTAATTACTCAAATCCATATATTCTTCAAGGTTTCATTCTTACAGTTCACAACCAAAACATTGGTTTTCATGCCACTTAATGCAATTTAGTATAGTCACTATTTAAATGTAATTAATAAAAGCATGAAAGTGATTTTTTAAACCAAAGAACAGTATTTATGAATCAAAATGGTAAGAAAGAGATGTATGAATAGGCATCTGGATTAGTTAAATTTAATAACTCTGTCACTTTATTTGAACCGTATAGTGAATTAAACTTAGCAAGTGGTACAAACAAGGCAAGCATTGAATATAGATAGAATTTGGTTTGGAATAGGTTATCTCTTTAGCTCGACATATGAGAAAATGTTGAAGAAACTATCTTCTCCATCGAATGTCGTACATGAAAATTGTACTCGATTTATAAGCTTTCGTCTTCCAGAAATTTAGGAAGAGATATCCACAATGACAAAAATTAATTTATCAATCTTTGACTGGAACTTATTCTAAAATTATGGATATTTGGCCACCAGGTGGAAATTCTCTAAAAGTATCCTTTTGAGAGCTTGTTCTTTACAAGATAACCAAGAAGTTAGCGAGTTGGAAGAAAACATTTCTATATAGAGGGGTACATTGACTCAGATCTCGGCGGTGTTGAATGCTTTGCAAATTTACCTCATGCCTCTTTTCAGGATTCCACGGGCCATAGTGGAGGTCATGGAGAGGATTGTGAGTATTTTTTGTGGGATGGAGCTGATAGGGTTTAGGGTTTTAGGCAAATGGTGGTGGAGATTTTCTAGTGAGAAAGAGCAACTATGGAAGAAGATAATAGTGAGCAAATATGAGTTACATGAAAATAGGTGGTATGCAGGCTTAGCGAGGAATGTTACATTTAGGTGCCCATGGAAGTTTATTTCTAGGATTTATCCGGATTTTAATCAGTTAGTGAGGTTTGTGGTGAAAGGGGGTAAGAAGATTGGGTTTCGGGACTAGGTAGTGGCGGGATTCATCTTTTCATGATCTTTATCCATCTTTATTTCAGATTTCTATGGCTCATAATAAGCCAATTTCCCATTTTGTTCATGCAGTAGATCTTGGACGCTAACTAGGTAGGAGGGGTAGAGATTTTTGGACCGTGGTTGTTCATTGTATTTGTTGGTAAGTTTGGTTGGAGAGGAATAGGAGTTTTGACAATCTAGAAGAACTGCGGGAAGAATGCTAGGAAAAGATAAAGTTTCGGGCCCTAGCTGGATCAGAAAGCATTAATTAAGATATTTTCGGTTTCAGATTTATATTGGAATTGAAGTCTTATTTGTTGTTGATACGGTTCGGGTTTTTGCGTTCTATTGCGTGCACCACTTGTCCGCTTTTTTTAATTATTAGTTTTAATTAATATAATATTGTTTCTTATAAAAAAAATAATGGAAATGACAAATGCAACCTTCAACTAATTTAATGTCACAAAGTCAAAAACGATAGAATGGTAAGTTGAATTAAAGAAATTAAAAACAGGTGAAGAAATAAATGGCTAATGAGCATTAAAATCAGGATTTATGAAAGTGCAAAGTGCATAATTTGACTCAGCTGACATACATAAATATCTCAACCTTCAAGAACAATGAAATTAATGGATTTTCCAAATTATTACTTTCTTCAGCATCCTCTGCAACACCATAGCACAGTGACTGAAAAAACCCAGCCGGGGTTATATTTTTTCACTCTTTTATTTACACTGTAGCAAAATGTCCATTGGACACCAAATAAAATTTGGGACTAAGAGTTTACAATTAAACAAAAAGGTATAATTAATTGCGACAGTGGGACTCAAATCTTTTAAACATAACAGTTCAATTACAATGTTTTGACCAAGTGGTGTCGTATAGGAAGCCAAGCAATGAAGTAGGAGAGACTGTTGCTTCTTAATACGATGTTTGGTGATTGGAGTCATAGATCTGACACTAATGCCTCAACAAAAGGATTAATGGGCAGCAACAATGCAATGAATTGGGCTTTCACGAAGATTGTGACACCTAACAAAACTCCATGAATGGAAAATGGCAGAGATCTGGTTTATATCTACCAATTCATGTTTTCTGTTAGTCTTTTAGAAAATCTTGTTGAAAAAAATCTTGATGACATGCTATTGCTACTCATAATTATATTGCTGTCACAGTATTTTGGCAGCAGTGATCGGAATGCACGTTGTTTTTGTTTAATTTTCAGAACCTTCGAACTCTGCTACTATGCAAGAAAATGTGGAAGAAATAATATTTTCTGCTCATTCTTGTTGCTAGAAAATGAGGAAGAAACAATATTCTCTGATTCTTGTGAAGGAAACTTATATTGGATTTATTGGCTTCCTTCTTCCTGTAATTTACGAAGGGTCGAAGAGATGATAAAAGAAACTAATCTGTCAAATATGTGATCAACAATATTTAAGCTATAATAAAGGAATGAAATAATGCAATCTTGAGCTTATTTAATGTATAAAACCATTACGAACTCTGACATCTCACTTTCCACCAAAATTTCAAGATTTGAAATAACCAGAAGAAAGTAGAGACTTTGCGCTCTACACAAGCTTTCAATTAAATGGGACATACCAGTATAAGTAATCGACTGTAAGACTGCAAGTAGCGCTTGATTGCATCACTAACAACAAGTTGTGGAGGAACTTCTCTTATCCTGTGCTGAGCTTCAATAACAGCATCATTCATTTCACTGCAACCATCAGCCCACCTTGAGATTTTAGGCACCCGCACCACAATTGTAGTTCAAGTTTTAGATAAAAAGACTTGACTCTTAGTTATAAGAAAGAAAAAAGTGCCAAAAGATCGAGCAAGCATTACAAAATTAAAAAACCAAAAACATAATGAATATATAAATTTCCAGTATTGTCCATCGTTTATGTGACTCCAATATTCAAATTAGACAAAACTTGAAAAGTTTATGATAGTTATATGATATTCGAAATCCTATTTTCCACAATTCAGCATCAAATAAGTTTTTTCCGAAAAGTCCAACAATGGTTCATTAAGCAACCAATCTGAGGGAATTTAGTCCATTCAGTACCATAACCTTTTATTAATGTTGCTTATGCAGCATAATTTTCTTAATAAATATCACAAACATGCACATATTTTATCTTCATGATTTTTTTTTACTTTTGAAAATGAATTTTTGTATTTTGATTCTACTTCATCTATTTTCCAAATTTAATCTGGTATGGTCAGCTGATCATAACAATAAAAATAGTGGTCGCCACATCACTGAGAAGCAGAGTGAAAGTACCACAAAACAATACTTCGATCTAATGTTCACATGAGTTTAAATTCAGGATCTAAAAGCAATAAATTGCATTCATGACTGCAGAAGTATAGAATGTTTTTTTGGTAGTAGGAAATCTCACAATTTCAAAGAGGGCAAAAAAGCCATCCGTTAATATGATAAAAAAGAGTAACTGCTCCTAGCATAAACCCTATAGTTCCTTTAGCACTTGAAGAGAAGTGCTATTTGAACTATAATCTGTTTTAATTTGATTGACATATGATACATTCTTGAAGTTTACAAGATAAAAGTTACAGTGACAAAGCCATCTCATCACTTACACACCTTACAAAAAATTCAGCCCATCGCTGAGCAGTATGAGTAGTCACGTGCTCAAAGTTATGTTGGTGACGTTTTTCTCTTCCTTCAGCTGACATATTCAATGCTTGGCCTATTGCAGCAGAAACTTCTGATATGTTCCAAGGATTCACGAGAATTGCTCCAGCACCAAGGGATTGTGCTGCTCCAGCAAACTAAAAGCATGCCAAAACATTTCATCAATGAGGAACCCGAAAATATAAATAGACATAAAATATAAAAAGGTAAGTTGTGAAAAACAGATCGAGTTAAGAACCAAGGGATAAGAAGGTGGTGTAACAGCAATAAACATGAAGCAAATTTGATGATTATTATGAGATTATACGCAACGGCTAATACAGAATATTAGGCTCAGCTAACATCCTCAAACAAATTTTAAAAATCTGCGAAACTTGATTTTTCTAAACACACAAGTCAAGGGGAAACCAAGTGTTGTATAAGTCATGAGCATTTAGTAAACAAAACAATTGCACCTTTTGTTGTCAAACTACACCAAACATTGTTACTTTATACATTTGCATACATGGAGTCAATAACCAAAGTCGAATTTCAAATTATCACGCAACATAGAGCCAATTACACAATAAAATTGCAACGAATGATGCTTACTTCACTCAGGATGAGAACTCCTCTTTTGGAATCTTGGCAAGCCACAAACTCATAGCTAACAAGATTCATTCCATCTCGTAAAGACGTGACAAGTGCTACATCTGATGAATAAAAAACAAAAATCATGTCATCGTATGTCTTCAATTAAGCTGGAAATCAAGAATCGGATAATCTAACAAAAATTTTAGTATTAGAGGACCATTAAATCAAAATGTGACTCTCTAGTTCAACAGATTATGAATATAAAAAATAGTGTTAATACAATTTTTGGCTCTGAGTACATCATGCATATTGTGCATCCAAGTTCCAAAAAAATTGATCGTATGAAAATTCATTCAATCAAGTTCCAAAAAAATTGATCGTATGGAAATTCATTCAATCAAACTTGAAAGAGAATGAAGTATAATGTTGAAAGTTTTATTAGGAGAAAAACATTTCATTCTTCTTATTTTTTTAGAAACAAACAACTACAATATATATATATAGGAGAGAAAGGCCCCGGATTAGGAATTTCCCTCAGATTTGATTTTATCAAAATAATGGAAAAAATACTAATTTATTTCGTAGAATCGAGGGAAGATTAGGGGCAATTGAGAAAAAAACTCATAATTAGGTTTAGTTATGCGAGTAGGGCAAATGTCCACATGTAGGTCTAAGTAAATCCCTCTTGGCCATCAATCGAGCTTCATAACATTCTAGAGAGTCGTCAAACTTACTTTGTAGAAAACACTCATTTACATCCTACCGTTTCTTTCCCTCATTGTAGATCAACTACCTCCCAAGTGCCATTTTTTCAAGAGCTTTCATCTACTCGAAGACAACCTCCTTCAACTCATGAACTCTTAGAGCATGCTGCACGTTGTTAGGAATCTTCATACAAGACAGTTGTGTTGTAAAAGCATGGAAGACATGTGATATAACACATATTTAGACAATGAATGTTGGATACAAGACGTTGCATCTTTCCGGACACCAATAGGTAGATTAGAATAATCGAATTCAAAATTGGAACAAAAATCACTTTCGGGAACAGTAGACCCTGAGCTCGACGATGAAGTATGTTGATAATGAGGTAGAGGAACAATGAGGATACTACCTAGAGGGTTCACGGTTCTGGGCTCTTCTTTGAGTTGTAATACATAGATGGCAATAACGTTGTTTTTTCCCAGCTTCCCCTTTGTCAGTCAATATAGGATCATGAAAATCATGAGCTGGCTCCGCATGGAAACTTACATTTTCAGTTTGTATAATAAAACTCAGATTGTCAGGTTGGGGAAAGATCATTTTGTGAATCGATAGAGGGGGAAGATCATTGTCGCGCCCATTAATTACATGGAGCCGTCGAAATTGTTTTGGAAGAACCGGTAAGAGCAATAGGGTTTCAGTGAGAACCGATCATCATCGAGTGATGTGAATGGAGATCCCAAATCAGGAGTTCCCTCGATCAGTAGAAAAGAAATGGAAATATTCCTAATTCAATTCCTAAAAACCCGGCATGTGTTTGAAATACTCTCATTTTAAAGAGACTAATAGCATCTCCAACCCATGCTCCATTTTGGCGATTTCCACTAAGATAAGTATGTGTTGGTGCTCCAACCCATCTCCAAATGTGGAGATTGCAATAGATTTCACCGAATTAGTGAAATGACATCATAACAATTGTAAAATAGTCCTTTTGTATTTTTATGTATTTGTTTCGCTTNCAATTTATGTGTTGTTCTTTAAACCATATGTGTCGTTTATGTTTGTTGTACTTTATATTTTATGTTTATATTATGAATGTTGTATCTGNATAAGTATATTGTTTATAATAATCATGAAGTGGAAATAATAAACAATATTAGTATTTTTAATGATCAATTTATGTATTGTTTTCTAAACCATATGTGTCGTTTATGTTTGTTGTGCTTTATATTTTATGTTTATATTATGAATGTTATGTCTGGTCGTTTATATTTGTCGTGTCAAAAAAATGTATTATTTTAAATAAATTGAGTTTAATACATGTTTTATTGTATTATGTTTATCGAATTAATTAAGTTCGGTTATATAATACCTTATATAATTATATAATTATATGTGTGTGTTTTTGAAAATGAAAAAAAATAAATGGAGTATTTTATAATATTTTAAGAGGATATGGATTAGATAAGGTTTTTAAAAATAGAGATCACGAATCTCTATTTTAGAGGATAGATGATGAAAAATAGAGTATATGGGTTGGAGATGGCCTAACACCAGTTTCCGAGTCTAGTCAATTTGCGAATTCAAATTCGAACCGAATTTGATTATAGAAATTTTGAATCTTAAATTTTTTTTTATTTATCAAATATGGCTTGATTAGATTCATTTACACTTCTAATCCTACGGATTTTATTTATTCTCACATGTGGGGGTATGCATAAAATTGTGGCCCCACAAACAAGAATAAACATGGAGTGTTGTATTACAAAAGATCTATAATCGTCTCACGAAAGATCTGAGACAGATTTTCCATTCGACTAGATACATGAAAAATATTATTTTTTATAACAAAAATATTGATCAGATCGATCCGTCTCACAGATCTCAAGTTAGACTCACTCTTGTCAAATCTATATTTGGAAAAATACTTAACTTGTATTGAATGAACCATACATGTTATCCCATATGTTTTAAAGTGCTCATTTATAACATAATTAGATGTCACTATTCTATCCAATACTACTTAGAACCAGAAGAAACTTAATTTTTAGCTATCTCAGCCTCAGCCTCAGCCTCACGGTGACTTACCATTTAATGTATGATCCATCTATTTATTTGTTGTGCCGCAACAAAAAGTTGTAGAAATTTAGATTGAAGACATGTGACATATATCATTACCAGTAACAGAATAAAGGGCACATAATGCATGGAAGTCGAGAGAACGATCCTGCAGAAACCAAAAGTTTGTCAAATATTCGTGAAGAAACATGATAAATGGCAGGTATGCCATAAGCAAAATTCGAAAAGAAACCTGCGAATCACCGTGGAACGGAATTTGGAATTCTCATAGTCATGGAAAGGAGAGTGTCAACATAAGTTTTGCGGAACAAGAAATCATTAAAAGGTAAAAGTACATGACAAAATGCTATGCCATAGAAGAGCTGTATTAAAGTAGGCAGAACACTGAGGAAGTTGAGATGAGTTAAATAAATGTTCGGGGATAAAAGCAATGCTTCTGGTGAGCACAAACCATATCATTGAAGGCTTCAGTGAAAAGTGTTAGAGTAGATGCCCTGCAAGCCAACGGTTGGCTAGTGAATTTATTGACTCAAGTGTAATAAACAATCTTTATTTTAATATAATTTACTTTTTAATGGTTTCGTTATACTTTATCTGTATACCCATGCAAGCAGCATAGATAAAGTCCTTGATTATGCTTTAATACAAATGAATCGTAATTCGATGTTGAAACTCATTTGTAAACACTGCATATTCTAAATTCGTTCCTAGTCGATTCAGCCGCCTAAAACAGGGATAAAGGTCGCTCGAGCTCGAGACTAGCATCTGTGATGTTGTGTACTGCGTTTCTTGGTAAGGACATAGAGATGTCCAAACATACAGATGGGTAGTCATATGATGATTATACTGAACAACCCTCCCTCGGACTTTCCAAGTGGTTATCATTCATCGAGAGGATAAGTCCGTGGTTATGATTGT
>NC_133320.1:20976590-20981147 GCF_012295235.1 Primulina huaijiensis | reverse complement strand
AAAAATCTCATCTCAAAAAGCAAGAAAAATTTGGCCACTCCAAGTTTGAGAGTTGTGCCGGTTTTTAGTGTCTTATCTCTTCGCAAAAACATCTTCTAATTTTCTAGTGCAAATTAGAAGAGGAACAAATAATCTGGTCGTGGACCTGATTCAAAGATCGAAGAACGTTCGTAGGGATTTACAACAAGAGCTACGTCCGCTAATACCGGTGTAGTTGGAGCCAAGTGAATTAATTCACTAAAGGTATATAATTCTTTAACATCCTATGTATGTTTGTTCATTAAAACCATACGAGTGCCCAAAATATATTTTGATTGTCAAAATAAAATAAAAATTTTAAAACTTCCGCTGCGTTTGGGCACATAGAAAACCGAGATCCAACAAAAAGTACTTACCAAATGATGAATTGGAACAGCAGTCAAAGTTCCAAACCTCCCATTGATCCGACCGACAATTTCATGAACTTGGCTTGTTAGCTTTTGATCTTTAAAGAGCAAATAATATAAACCACACGTCATGTCATTGCGACCACAGAAGAAAAAATAAAGCACAAGGCCACAAGAAGACCATACATTCAGGAACATCAGTTCTTGTTGGGACAGCAATTTGAAGTAAAACCACCTTATCGCGCCAGTACGGATTCTCCTCTAGAAACTTCTCAAATGCTAGGATCTTTTGAGGGATTCCTTTTATCATATCCAAGCGATCAACACCAAGCATTACCTATAAAAAATGACAAGTTCGAAATTGTTGCAGGAAATTAAGTTTATTAACGAGAGAAAAAGGCCAACAAAGCTCCATGAGATGAAAAGAATCACATGTTATTGAACTCTGCAACAAAATTGATCAAGTAAAAGTCGAATCTATTTTTGAGCTAACACTCTATATGTTTCTTTTCTCCTTAAATTTCGATATGGTTCAAATGTGAGAATACTGACAGTTGTGTCTTAAATAGGCACCAGAGTAGGGGACGGTAAACACATGCATATCTTAACACCTCCTGCCAGTGTGTAGAAGAAAGATAAAGGTAGAGAAGAAACCTTTCTTCCAGAAAATCTTTCTTTTAATTCTTCGATGTATTCCTGCACTTGAGGAATCTCAAGAGCATTGGTGAATCGATCCGAATCAATCCCAATAGGAAACTGAACAGGCAAAGTAAGAAAATAATGTGAGACATTGATGATATATATATGGTTACTTTTTGGCAATTCGCAGATTGTTAAATGGAACACACACAAAATGAATTAAAAGGAAGAAGCTGAATATCAGGAACAGGGAGATATTCTAAATTGAATCACGAGAACATACCGCAGACACTCGAGTTAGTCTCCCTTGATCCTCTACTCCATAAGGAGTACCTTCAAGTCCAAGAATCCGAGTACAAGCACTAACAAAATGTCTTGCATAATCATATGTGTGAAAACTGAAAACAAAGTCGATGATAATTTAGCATGTTGTGCCTCAAATGTAAGAAACACGACAGATTTCGGCAAAGTTTCGAGAGGCCGGAGTTTATTAAAATAAAGCATACAGTTGTAAACTAGGATATTTTGTGCGTCTCAGATACAGACGTTCAAAAATGAAAAGGTTGGCACGATCTCAGATACAGATGTTTCAAAAATGAGAAACTCTAGGACCAAATTACAAATTATGCAAAAGGAATTTAACTACACAGGTTGAAACATGTTGAGGACATCTACTAGAAATAGAGCAGGATCTATTCCGTCTTTAGAGCTCTAAAGTCTTGAGAAGATTGCTTTATAAACTATTGTGGAGTTCGTGTATCAGTATGACATACTATCTTACAACTGAAATCCACAAACTGCAGTACTTACAATTATAGTAACATTCATCAAATAGTGACAATCGATAGAAGTTATGACCGTTCAATCGGATTGATATGTATATTTACCCAATCAAATCGGCAGCTAGAACCGCACGTAGTAGTTCAGATCGAGATGGCAGTGTTCGGTGGATTTCAGAAGATGGAAAGGGAGTATGTAGAAACCACCCCACTTTCATCTTGCTGTTATAATCCTTCAGGAATTTTGGAAGAAACATGAGATGGTAATCATGACACCAAACAATATCACCTTCCTCGTGGTGTTTGTTAACTACATCAGCAAACATTTGATTTGCCTTCTTATATGCGGCAAACTGTGACTGAAAACTCCTGGTTGTTGCCAGACGGTCTTCCTGTGGAAGTCCAAGATAGTGGAATAGAGGCCACAATATGTTGTTGCAATAGCCATTGTAATACTGGTGCACAGTCTCTTCATCCAGGAAAACAGGGATGCAACTCTACAATCCACAAAACAGAAAAAACATAAAACAAATATTGTCCACACACAGAATCAGAAAGAGTCGAGTATGCACTCTGTGTGAAAAATTTACAGCCAAGAAGACCCAAAGCCCATAGGTATTTCACCTTCTCAGCCAATGCTTCAGTAAGTGATTTTTGCCCAACCTCATCTGTTACATTTACACCCGCCCAACCAATCCATCGTGCGTCAAACTCCTTTACTCCTGCATGACGCAAAACCTTCAAACATTACACTAAAGAATGGGAAAAGTGCCAATAAACAGCTGTACAATCTTCGTAGAATTTTGTAGAAACATCAAGGAACAAATGTGGGAATATCAAATAAAGCACACAAAATACTCACCCAGAAGAGCGCTTACTAGTCCCCCTGCACTTATCTCTAGTGACCAGGAATCCTCGCCTCCCCTTACCGCAGATACAGGGAGTCTATTGGAAACCACTAACAATCTCTGTCTGATAGGTCCATCAGACCTTTCAATCATATCATCAAGCGCGTGTCCATTTCCTTCCGTATACTGTTCTACAAAGGAAGAGCCAGAGAAATCATGTTCAGATATCCCAATTACATTGTTTACATCACTACCATCTATTGTAGAAGGAAGTCCGCCACTTATTCTCAGCTCTCTTTCTCTCAAGAGCCTTCCTATTCGAGTACTGGGAACCTTTGAGTCATCACTAGACTTGTTTCCACGCATGTGGGCAGTTTAGAAAGTGACCGGGAAAATGGATTATGCTATAGTTCTAGTGCACCAGAAAATCTTTGCCCTGCATTTTGAGGTACATAAATCAAGAACTAATCAACCAATATTGTCTCTTATCTGTACTCCAAGCATAACTCTAAAAGCAAAATTATCTAAAAACAGAATTTCCTTTTGTCTGTAATTGTCCATATTGAAGGCATTTTTCATTAATTGAAATAAAAATTACGGGAGAAATTTAAAAATTAAGGAATACAAAGAAAGTGATAACACGGAAAATGGGATCCACAGAAGTGTTGCAACCGTAAAACCACACCATTAATACCTGAGATTTAAAAACTAAAATTTAAGTTAATATCCAAAGTTCATCTCAATAAAACAACCAAAAGCAACAGAACTCAAAATTATGAAGAAATATGTTATTTGCTTGTTGATGTAATTTCTGCAACGAACAGACACATTTTAAAAAACAAAACAAAACAAAATGAAAACAAAAACGGTGCATGCGGTAAATCAAAAGGTGTCAGATAGCATAAATTTCAGGTAAAGCAAGCATTCTTTAGCTACAAGGAATAAAAATAGCATCAGCTATCCACACACACACACACACATTATTCCACAGCAAACGATATGGTAAACCGGAATCCCTCCGATCAAAAGAGCACGACTATATTAAAAAAATGGATGTTTTTAACAAAAAAACAGGGCAATGAGAAGACGAACAAGTCACGAGGGCCTTACCCAATTCGATCCCAAAATGCTGAAGAAGCTCCTGCACTGCACCGCGCAACAGGTTCTCAACTGTACAAAGTGAAAACCAAGAAGTGATCACCTTACGTAAGAAATAAAGATCGAAAAGCGGTAGCAATTGGAAGATTCTTCGGAGGCAGATAAATAGCATGGTCAGTGGTGACGTGAAGACGAATCCTCGTGTAAGCTTTACAACATATGTAGAGCCTCGCGGCCATGCAGATGAATCCAAGGAAATTACAAAAGCTTCTCGTGTTTCTTTTTTTCCCGACTGAAATAGATCAAACATAAAGGCAGTGTGTAGGCGCACGTACGTGTACGTGACTACGAAGAAATCAGTGGCGGTATTCCGCGAATCCGCCTCGGTATCAGCAGGAATCAGGTCGTGCTTTTATATATATATATATATATATATTACTATTATAAATATATGATTTTGAATTGTGAGCTTATCTTTTTACCCTTTTATTTATTTTATAAATTGTCATCTTCATTTGGTTATTTAAGTAATTTTTTGTGTTAATTTAATATGTTAATTAATAGTGTACTTAACTTTCATTTGTGAGTTTTCTTTTTTACCCTTTCATTTGTTTTATATTTTTCATGTTCATGGGGTTTTTAAGTAATTTTTCATGTTACTTAATATGATAATTAATAGTGTACTTAACTCAATCAAATTAATTATTATTTTGATTTACTTATAAATTTATCATAATGTTATACATTTAAAAAAAGTGCTACTATTACTATCATCTATTTTATTTTATTTCTATTACTATTATAAAT
>NC_133320.1:20972157-20974471 GCF_012295235.1 Primulina huaijiensis | reverse complement strand
TTTGAAGCGACTTACAAAATATTAAAAATGATGAAATGTTTCTTCGTTTTTAGCTTATATATCAGAATATAAAGAGATAATATTTTTTTATTTATTGGGACAAATGTATTTCCAGACTTCTGTCTATAAATCAGTATTCAAAATTTTTACAACATTATTATATTCTCTATTCAAATTTTTTTTATTTAAATTGATTGAAAGTATTTGAATTTGAGTTTTTATGTGCTTCNTGTCGTTTGTATTGATCATGTTGTGTTTGGATTCCTTATGTGATTTTTTTGTTCACCGAAAGAAAATATAAAACAAAACCATATATCCCACAAAAATTATTGTTTTTAATTTTTTTTTCTTGATATATTTTGTTAATTCTTAAACACATAATTNTAATATCAAGTAGATTTTTTGTATACGATTTTGTTCTACTTAAATGATTATGCATGATTCTAAATTTTAATTGATCAGAAGTTAACGTATGTTTTGTCGTTGCCAGATATATTTTGTCAACAGTCTAATATTTTTCTTTGATTTAAGGAAAATTATGTGACTTCGTATTATATTTTTATTTCTTAAGGTTTTATTAAAGGATTTTTCATGATGATTTTGAGGCACCATTTTTTCTTTTGTGTGTTTTTTTAAAAAGTAAAATATTTATGAAACCATGACATTAGTAAGGCGCCTTCTCTTTATTTGAAAAAAATATTGAAAAATTTATAAAAATTTTGAATAATATGAGTTAGTATTTAATTTGAGAGTGATTTATGCTTTTTGTTTCTCGTATATACTTCAATTTCTTTGTTGTTGTACTAAATAAATTATTTTTTAACTTTGAGTTATCATTTTTTTATGGAGGTTGTTTGTGTCATGAATTTTTTAAATTCATTTTGTTTAGTATTGTTGGCGGCAATTGATTTTTCTGATATTCTATTATTTGTCTTGTTGTTTATATGAAAATATGTATGAGAGTACACCAATCAAAGCCACATAATTTGGGTCTTATGTTCTACGAAGAGGGTAATATATGATTTCTGTTAATTATATAATTTATTGGTTCTTCATACATGTAGTTAAGAAATGAATCAAATTTTGAACAAAAAATTTATGACAAACATAGTGGATGAAAAAACATGTTAAAAAAAATAATGTTGCATATTTCTATGCCATTATTTCTGTATGATATAATTCAAACACATTTTTTAGATATTTGAAATTAGGTCTAACTAAGTGACATAAAACATATACATATATATTTGAAGGCGTATTTAAAGCAAAATATTAAGATCAAGAATGATTCATATTTAAATTTCAACGCATCACAATGAAGAAGAAATTGGAAAATTGTATGTGTAAACCTTTAAGGGTTATATAGTGATTATGTTGCTACTTCATGATTTGCAACATATTGATGCCATAAAAAATATCAATATTTCTCAAAGATTAAACAAAAAGAAAAAATTCTTCATTCAAAAAAAGAAATACATGAAAAAAAATTGTGTATAATTCTCATTCTATTTTTAATGGTTTGAGAACAAGTCTAAAGCTTTGTGGACACAATATATCAATTTTGTGCATTTTTAATAAATTGAGACATTGAGCCGGTTGTATTTTATTTCTTCCAATATTATATCGATAGATTTCGAGGTGGCTAAGAGGTTGTTTTTGTCTATTTTTTTTAGTTAAAGTGGCTAACAAACTAATTCATGAGATATATGATGGTAACATAGATAACTACTCGCCAAATAAATTCAGTTAGCCGAATAGTGAAATTCAAATTGAATTATACAATATTTCATCAAATTAATTTTGTCTATTATAAGATGCTCATGAAATCTAAACAGTTGTATTATCAGATGAGATATTGAATAAGACAAATACTTTGATTTTAAAATACAATAATTAATTTTGTATGTCGTTCCACAATATATAAAATATTATAAAACAAAATGTAAACTCGATAGAATAAAATTTGTTTTGTTTATGAGATTGAAACTATATCATCTTCATGATATGATGCACGCAATCATTGTTCCAAATCTTCTAAAAAATAATGAAAGAAATGATTTTCCTGAATTGCGTCAAATTAAACGATGACACAGTTCTAAGATATAGTCATTTGAAAAGATTTTCATGTTTTTTTCTCACACTGATTGAGAAATAATCGTTAAAAATTTATTAAACTTATAGCTATATGTTGATAATATTTATACTAAATATATAAAAATGATATTTCAAATATCCCGATGTTTGAAGAAATTACAGCATCATTAATTGATTATGTTGTTGAAAAATATATAGGTTATACATACTTTTAGTCACA
>NC_133320.1:20967927-20972057 GCF_012295235.1 Primulina huaijiensis | reverse complement strand
GTAGAGTTATCAAAATCAACCAAGAAGTATATTGAAAAGTATGTTTTGTGGATTAGATAACTTCTCCGATTCATATACCGTCTATGGTCATGATTTTTGATTTTGTGNAGGTCAAATCATATATTAGTTTCTTCGGCAAGAATTATTAAACAATATCTGGATTGATGTTGTTTCAATAATGATCTTTAGTGGAGTATTTGATATTTTTAAATTAAATTAAATTATTATATACATTGTATTATTATATACATTGTATTAATGTATTATATTATGAGATGTGGGGCCGGGTAAAAAAAGAAAATGAATAGATTTTTTTGAGACGGTGTATGTTTATTTGTGAGAAATAACAACAATATATATAATAAAAAACAATACTCTTATCATAAAAATTAATATTTTTTAATAGATGACTCAAAATAGAATATCATCCTCAAAAAATTGAGATCGACTCATAATAGTTTTTGTGAAAAAAATACTTTGAAATATGAGAAAACATAAAACCAATATTTGGAATATTTTATGAGGATGAAATAAGAGATGTAGATATGAGATTAAAGGAAAAGGCCCTTTTGTGTTTTTGGGTATGGGGAGAGCTATTTTTTATTTTAAAAAAAAGATCCATAATTTAAATTTTCGCTGACATAAAATATTTTGCACAAGAATCATATTAAAACCAACGAACAGAAAAAATAAATAAATACGCCCCTGGGCCGAAAACACAAATTGATTCATGGCATCATTTATTTTTGAACAAAACGAAATAATACTTAAATAAAAAAAAAAATCAAATCAATCGAAAATCGAGGTCTTTCCATTATCTACCCTAGTTACTCTGCACACCCATCGCATGTGTGTACGGTCTTTTTTTATCATTATCGATTGACTAAAGTAAAATTTGACAAATTATGGAATGACTAAATTGATATTTGAATTGTTGAAATAAAAAAAATAAAAATGAAAATGTGTCGAAATTTAAATAAAAAAGTGTAATATTAGTATTATATAAGGGTAAAGTTGGAAGAAAAAGTTGGTGTCCTTCTTAGGTTGTTACTATCATGTCCTCAACTTTAATAAAATTAAATAAAATAAATATAAGACACAAACATGAAATCTTGCTTAAATCAATCGAAAATCGAGGTTTTTATTGGATGTTTTACTTATATATTTTTTGTGGTCCCAATTGAATTTGCGCACGTGAAAGGTGTCGTGATTAGTCCGGCCAGGGTTCACGAATGTTGGAAGGGGAATCCTTGGTCCATTCATGGATGACATTCTCGAATGATGGTGATCATACTTCTCATTGTGGGATGAGAGGAGGAGTCGCTATACAAGAGATCATAGTAGATTACAGAAAGCGTAACTCGCACGACTCGGTTCCTTGTACGTCCTACATCTAGATTTAGGGTTTCAGGAAGTAATGTTTGCGCGAAAACATTCGTAAGTTTATATCATCTCCAACTCATTGTGTTGTCTTAGTACAACACCAACTTCAAGATAGTGTAATTTCTACATCAAATATAAAATTAATCTTTAACTCATCGTCTCTAGACTGTACACTCAAAACAATATTTTCAAAATATTCCATATTATTTTATTTACAGCAGCTAATTTATTCCACAAAATATTTATTAGATTAAAATATCAATACATTAATATTATCTTAATTAATTTATATATTGAAATTGATTTTTTAAAAAAATGACTAATTAAATTATTATTACATGATTTATATAATTATAACAAGTTTATATATTTTTTAGAATTTTTATCAGATATATAAAACATTATAAAAAGAATGAGTAGTGTAATTATTTTGTCGACTGTTTATTAAAATAATCTAATAATATTATTAAAAATTAAATAAATTTAAACTAGAATGAACCATACAATGAAGAGCATAGTGGATGAACGTGATCCGAAGATTAACAAATCTAAAATATTGTATTAGATATGATTGGAGATACTAACTAATAGGTGGATTTCCATTTGTGAGTATTAATTATTTTTGAGTAGATCTATCGTGAGACGGTCTCACAAATCTTTAGTTGTGAGACGAGTCAACCCTACCGATATTCACAATAAAAGTAATAATCTTAACATAAAAAGTAATATTTTTTCATGGATGACCCAAATAAAATATATGTCTCACAAAATACAACTCGTGAAACCGTCTCACACAAGTTTTTGTCATTATTGTTTTGTTATTCTCATTTCTTGATCATCGCCTCCCCTATTCTCCTTCCCAGTCCTGATTTCTCTCTTCTTTCCTTCTCTTCTCTACATGAAATCTGATTTGAAATTCAACTTACTTAATGGGAAAACGATCGAGTACTCCACCGATATTTTACCCCTTTTTAGATGGTGTAAAAGATTTTGCTGGGACACATGAAATCCCAACAACAAGACCTACGCCCTACCTACAATATTAGCACCAACAGAATTGGAAGGTTGTGTACAGGGGACACAGAAAAGACGCAATTTATATGTGGGCTTGTTATTTTGTCTGCCAAACACATGTGCTAGTGGGGGAAACGTATGGTTTCCGTATCAAAGCACGAATGTCCATGAAGACTACGTTGTAGCAACATCGGTATTGCAGCTCAGTAAAAGACAGAAACCATTTTCACTGGCAACCAAGAACCAGTAATTCGGGGGTCAAAAATATCATGCTACACCAAAACGTGGCCATTTTAACAAAGATCAGGAGATAGTTTATATATATATATATATATAAGTTGGAACTTGGAGGACTGGGATTAATGGGGGGCCAAAATACGTAGTTAACAATTAAACAAAACTTAGAATATGTTAATTATCTGACAGAGATATTTCATAATTTGATTGCAGTATATCCCTGAATCTCCGCTGAGTATTGATATTCTTTTGCGATTGATTGAGTACTATCACAAAAGACAATAAAAACTTCACAAAAACTTGTGACACGCTCTCACGGATCAATTTCGTGAGTCGAATATCTTATTTGGGTCATTCATGAAAAAATATTATTTTTTATGCTAAGAGTATTACATTTTATTGTGAATATCGGTAAGGTTGACTCATCTCACATATACAAATTCTTGAAACCGTCTCACAAGAGACTTACTCTAAAAACTTTTGTGAGATCATCTCATGGATAAGAAATATTTATGAATTTATTTCATAAAAGTTATTAGAATTCCATACTGAAATCACATAGTAATAATATTTATTTTTTGCAGAGAAAATGAAGCAATTAATTTCTTGGTTTTCAGATTATATTTTGTATGTTGATAATTTTAAGCAAAGAATCATTGTGCATCTACACGTGTATAAAGTTAGTATAGTTGAATAGAAAATTAGTGAATGGAGCAAAAGTTATTTAATAAAAACATAATAATATAATTATATATACATATAATATACACAAATAAATTAATCAACTGAAAAATGTAGAAAAAGAAACTAAAAAGCAGTAATAACGTATACATGATCAACAATCACAGGGAACTTTAGATGAACGAATCGGTCGAGAACTTAAACGGAAAAACAATAACCATGGTAAAATTCTAGACGTCAACATGCGTCAGAATTTTTCGAGATTCAATATATATTTCTCAGCTCATTCAGATTTCACAGAAAATTAGAAGCGTCACGAAGAACATTAATCTCAGACAATCGAAAAGTAAAACTCCAGCAAGAAATAAGCATAACTTTACCATAAACACGCACTTTTACAGAGACATTTTTTGGAAACTTCTTATAAACCCAAAATATACGAACTGTATACGAAGCACAAAAATTACCTGGAAATCGATGGGTGATCAGTTGACGCCTCCATTGATCTGCAAGTACGTATTGTAGCGCTGTGCATTGCAGAGATGACGTACAGATTTTACCGTGAGAAAGCACAAAAGCGGCGCCGGGAATCAAAAATGAGGAGGGAGGAGCTTTGTGTTCGTGTACATGGCGACTGGCTTTGTGATGCGTATCAGTTTGCGTTTAGTCGGTTAGTTGTTTCGTACTTATAAGGACAATTTAACTACACAAATCCAATTTTTTTAATATATTTTTGTGAATTTCGATATTTAGATATAACAAACCTAAGATTTGATAACATTAAATGCGAAAAACACAAAAAAAAAAAAAAAAAA
>NC_133320.1:20966833-20967721 GCF_012295235.1 Primulina huaijiensis | reverse complement strand
CCTTTTTTGCAGCAGATTGACGTTCCATTTTGAAATATTTTCAAGTTATATCCATAAACAAGTAATAAATATAGCAATCAAACAAGTAATCGTTGTTAGTTTAATATGATCATTAATAGTGTATTTAACTCAATCAAGATAATTATTATTTTGATTTTAATTTAATTACTTAATTTTATACATTTCCATCAAATTCATGGAAAATCTATATGATAATGTTATAATTTATTTTTATTCAATCTCACTCATCTCCATTGTGGATTTACATTTATGTGCTTATGTAGAAAAGTGCAAGGAGTGTCACAACAAAATTCTACAAAAATTTTGGTAAAATACGGAAATTTAGAGTGTCAATATGGTATATTCACAAGCAACGTGGTTTTCAAAGACGTGTTGCTACCTAATAGAAAATGATAAAGTGTAAGTAGGGATGACAATGGGTAGGATATGGGTCGGATTTCATACATCTATCCTCATACCCATTTATTAAATTTATCCCCATAGCCATCGGGTATTGAATTTCATCCACATCCTCATACACATCGGATTATCGGATACCTATACCCTACCCAAATACCCAATTATCATATACAATTGAATTTTTTCAAATTTAAANGCAATGGGTAGGATATGGGTCGGATTTCATACATCTATTCTCATACCCATTTATTAAATTTATCCCCATACCCATCCCCATACCCATCGGGTATTGAATTTCATCCACATCCTCGTACACATCGGATTATCGGATACTCATACCCTACCCAAATACCCAATTATCATATACAATTGAATTTTTTCAAATTTAAATTGCTTCAATGAAGTTATGAATATTTAAAAAATTATTTAAATGAACAATAAGAAAAATTATTCACGCTTTATAATAAG
>NC_133320.1:20944216-20966794 GCF_012295235.1 Primulina huaijiensis | reverse complement strand
TCGAATATCGGATCCTCCAACGGGTTCGGAGGAAATTGTCATCCCTAAGTGTAAGTAAGTCAACTACCTTTATTGTAATTTTTTAAAAATACATTATGTAAAAAAAATTACAATAATCTTTAAATACATGATATATGTTTCAGCGTTAGAATTTTAGGGATGCTAATAAATTCCATTATCTGTGTTCATTCACAGTCAGCTATATGTGGCACCATGTTTTTTATCCATGTTTTTATCTCTGCCCATGTTTCTCTATTTCTCATCATCTATCTTATCATGTCTCCTGAATAACCATTTTTGGCATTGGTATCACACTTTCTATATTTATTGAATCAAATTTAAAAAGTACTTGGTTAGTACCTAACTGATAAACATATTATTTATGATTTTCTGTTCGTTGGTTTTAAGTTTATTTTTTTTTGTTGGTTATGAATTTCTTTTGTGCTTTTGTTCTCAAAAGGTGAAGGATACTAGTTGCAAACCAAGTATTTGTAGAAATGAAATACTCAATTCAATGGATCAGATCTACTCACCCCATCTTCATCTGGTTTTTTTAACAATAAATAAGTTTATGGTATATGATTTATTATGTTGCTTTATAATAGTAATCATATCAAATTCATTTGTTTGTTTTGATTTTGCAGGTGATAATATATTTATTACGAGCTTCGAGGTCTTATGATCTAATATCTCACATATTCTCAACAGGGTCACTAAATCATTATATTAGGGCTTCTTAAACATTGTTTTATTATAACTTTATGCATAAATTTACATTTTGTTTGGTATATTTTAAACTCAAATGTTTCAAGATCTACTAGAGTTCCGATATCAAAATATGAACTTTTATCCGGCACATTTGCATCTTTAATGATCTGACATATTTGAATCTTTGCTGCATATGTATTTAAATCTGACGATTCACACATGGAAAATACGGATGATGGAGGCGGGAATCCGACCAATAGTTTCCATAAATAGCCAATGCCGCAGGTTTTTAAAATTCTTTGTATTACAATAATAAACTTGAGCTTAGCATGAATTTACAAATTTATTATTTACATTATTCTATCTACTTAATTTGTTAATTTCTATTTCAACTTAAGCAAAACATAGTATGTGTATTCTTGAAATGATTTAATTCTACCACTATTGCTAGAATTTGTATTCTTAATCTTTGTCAAGTGATCTGCAATATTTTGGTTTTATGATCAAAACCTATATCATGTAAGGAAACAAATTGAGTTTAGCAGTTTTATTTAAGCTTTGGAATCAACTGTCTTTCATGATTCAAGTACAAAATGTTTTGGTGTCATGGTGTTGTAATATCATGAATGTTTAATATATTAACCCTATATATTCATGACACATGCAACGTGTGTGTCTCGGTGGCTAGTTTTAATTAATTTTTTCCCTAACCCGAGAGAATTTTTCGGTATGCATTCACAGACAGAGGATGATAGTATAAATATAAATAAGGGTAAGCATTCGATCGAACCGAATCTAAAATAACCGAACCAAGCCGGTTTATTTTTATATAACCGAAAATGACAGAATTTTTTTAAAAAAACTGATCCAAACCGAATTAAAATCCATTAATTGGGTCTTTAACCGAATTGATCTATTTTATATTTAAAAAAAATTTAAAGGTGAGAAACGAGAGGAAGGGCTGGATGGCTGATGATGAGTTCTAACTTTTGAGTGTTGGATTTTAGGGTTGAATTACCGGGTATCTTGCAAGCCCGTGACCCCAACACACAAATCAAATAGGCGAGATATAAAATACTAAAATCTATATAAAAATGATATTATTTAAAAAATTAGTTAAATTGGCTCACTAATTTTTTTAAAATCAAACCGATTTGGTTGATTTTTTTTGAAAATTTAAACCGGATTTCTGAATTTTTTGGTTTGATCGATTAATTTGATTAAACTGAATTAATGTTCCGCCCCGTATATAAGCTGTAAACTTGTATAAAAGATATTTCCATAAAATTAAAGTTGTTATAGGTATTCTGAACTTCTAAGGGTTTTTTTTAAAAATAATTTAATTTTTAAAATTAATTTCAAAAATAATTTTTAAAAAAAACTTGTGCAAAAATACCTTAATCCGCGCTTTGTAAGCACGGACGGTGCTCCACGTTCGCGCGACGGAATATTTAGCGACGGAATATATATCAAAACCGTCGCTAAAATTGAATCAGCGACGGTTAAAATGGAATCAGCGACGGTTCAAAAACCGTCGCGAAAATCGAATCAGCGACGGTTACAAAACTCATAGCCAGACGTGCATGAGAAAATGACCTCCTAGTTCGGCTACGATCATCACTTCTCTCTGCTGACCTCTTCCTTCCTACCTCCATCATTTTTCTTTCCCTTTCTCCTTATCTTTGTCTCCCGACCTACCATCCGACCTCTTTTGTCTTTGTGCGTCCTCAAAATTCACATATTTCTCAGCTCGAGCAAATCATAGAATTCTTAACCAAGGATTTGAAAAAATCTCCTCCCAATTTGTCCACACAAGTGGGAACGAAACGTCTCAAAACATATGTACATTTTATTCTTTAGTTTTCAACGATGAATCAGCGTTAATGGTGATCAAAAGAGTGACAAAAATTAATAGATTTTTTCTATATATATTTAAACCCCCTTCGTCAAAACATATATAACAAAGATTAAAATAAACCAAAGGAAAAATGATGGTTGCACAAAGAATATACAGTTTCACATCACAGTGCAGAAAAATAAATCACAAAATACAAAAACAAAGAAAGAAACCTCCTTTCAGGTCTACAAAACATTTCCATTCATCAAAAAAATAATAAAAGCCTAAATGTACAGTGCAGAAAGGGACAAGTTCATTACAAGATATACTATAAAACAGACAACCATGGGGGCACCATGAAGAATCCAAGGATTTAATAGATCACGGGTCACCTTCGCTCCGCCCCTGTTTATATCACTTACGACGCCCTCCTTTCCCAGTAATCACTATCCAAAGGGGCAGGATAAAGATCAGTAGTAGCAGCAGATGAAGCAGTCCAAGGCACATCCATTGAGATACTGTGTCCCCGAACATCGTTAAACTTAGCCACCCTGTCCTCCTCGGTTCCCCTTTTTTTGGGTTTAATCACGTCCATCGGGATGTTCAAGTTCGAAACAAACTGTTCAACACGGGTCTTTCCTTCGAGTATGCTGACCACAGATGACATACTTGGTCTTTCTGCGGCTACAGCACTCGTACAAAGAAGAGCTACGTTGATAGTTGTGAAAACTTCTTCTGCGTCAAAGTTTGATTCCAATCGGGAGTCGACTAGTTCCATTAAATTTTCGTCTTCCTTCAAGGAATGAGCCTGAATAATAGAGCCAGAGAAGAGAAGAGGGTGAGTATATATTTGAACATCTTCGAAACTATATATACATCCCAAAACCCCGTTTTACTTCTTAATCTAAAATGTAAAACAATTTTTTGCAATCTAACTTAAGTTTAAGTTGTATATTTGTACTATTTACCGGTTAGAGTTATATAAATTAATTTGGTTAGTCTCTATTTATTATCTTTTTAGGAAAACTGGAAAATGATCGTTTAAGTAGGGGTGCTAATGAAACTACTCATATAGTTTTCAGGTTCATCCTGAAAATATTGAAGCTAAATTCATCTTTAACTTCTGTTGCAAAAATGTGCGTGAACTATTAATTTTTGTTTCTATAATATTAGAGTAGAGGGACGATTTTATAACATCCAAGAGTATGATTTGGTAGGAGACTCCATTGCTCGCCTTGTAGGATCTGTTCTTGCAGGAGTATATAACTGGTTCATTCTGATGTTCCATGTAAAATTGAATAAATGACGTATAATTGCATGGAAAATTAATTTTGGTAGATGTATAAAAATGATTAGTAATATTTAGCTATGTTACCCAGTCAAGAAGATAGAAGCATTCATCCTTTGGCCTGATGCTTGTATTGCTCTTTCCACTGACAATCTCCAAAAGAACCACCCCAAAACTGTATACGTCTGCTTTGTCAGTCAGATAGCCTCGCATAGCATATTCAGGCGCCATATATCCACTGGAAAATCAAAGAAAACGGTAAATCTCCTTGTATATAAGAAAGTGGAGTGTGGGATGAGTATGAATTATTGATTGTTTGGTTACTCACTGAGTTCCAGCGATTCGTGTGCTTATATGAGTATTTTCTTCTTCGTCAAGTTTGGCAAGCCCAAAATCGGATATTTTTGGGTTAAGATTTTTATCGAGAAGTATGTTTGTTGCCTTGATGTCACGATGAACAATTTTCAGTCTTGATTCTTCGTGCAGGTAAGCCAAACCACTTGCTATACCAATGCAAATCTTATGCCTCGTAGGCCAATCCAAGTGCAACTGGTGTTGTTCTGGACCTGTACACATTGAGCTTGATATTCAATATTTTTACTAGAAGTTAAGCATTTTAAAATTCCATGGAAGATGAGCAGTGTCTTGCTGTAAACCTTCAAACTTTAAGGATGTCTACCTAGTTGGGGTCACATCATTCATGTATGCAGTTTTACTAATCGACTTCGTAAAAACTTCACAAGCTCGACTAAAATAATTGAGCTCAAGCTCAAGTTTAAGTTTAGGAATAAAACATAAAATAACTTGACATTTTTATATGATAATAGTTATAGTTATTTACTTCTATAATATTCAAAATATTTAAAATTAACTATAAGTTTGTGAGCTCACTACCGAGTCCTGAAAGCTTGACTGAGCTCGATTCAAGTAGACTCGACCCATTTTACACCCCTAGTGTTGCATCCATCATGAACAAAAAATATGAAGTTAAGGCATAAGCGCATATTGAAACTCACCAAATAACGCACGAGCAAGGCTATTATTCTCCATGTACTCATAGATAAGCAAAAGTTGGTTTCCTTCAATACAACATCCATGTAGTCTCACGAGATGAGGATTTTGTAGAGCCGAAATCATGCCTATTTCATTGACAAACTCACGGTTGCCTTGTTTCGATTTGGAAGAGAGCTGCTTTACAGCAATCATAGTACCATCCGCCATAGTTCCCTTCAAAAAACATCCAATCCCAAACCAAAAAATCAGAAGATAAACTAGGATATTCCCGATGAAAAACAAAACTGATGAAAACAAATTTGTAGATTAGTCGTTATTCAGGTCACCTTGTAGACAGGACCAAAACCACCTTCTCCAATCTTATTGGTCGGGTCAAAATTCTTTGTAGCGGCTTTAATTTGCTTCAAGGTAAATGATGTAGTTTGGAGGTCTACATTCTTAAACTCTGCAATAAAAAGAGAGATATTTGTTGTCTAATTGTGTGAACTATCATGTTGCAAGTTTAGAAAGTAGAGACCAAAATATAAGTACCGTTTTCCAGGGTATCTTCTTGCCGACAGAACTTCCACCAAAGAATGAACATAACCAGCAAGACCGTCGAAAGAACTCCAAACACTATTCCAGCTATAGCTCCTCCAGAAATGCCACTTTTTCCACTGTTTTCTGGAGGTGGCTGAAAATCTGAACAAATATGAGAGAAAGAGGTAAATTGTGAGAAACATTTACAATTTTCCAACAATTCAATCAATTCGTCTTTGTGAAAAGAGAGAAGCACAGCTTACTGGGATCTACAGATATAGCTGAAATGAGTGGGCCGTACACTCCTCTGTCAGGTATGCCAATTGTTCCCTTCCCAGCCCAAAAGAAGCGGATATCCAACGTATTATCAGTCACAACAGCTGTGAAATTTTTTGTCAGCGGTTTGTTAACCCCACCGGCTTCATCTTCGATATTGAAATCCTTCAGTACAAGCTTCCCCTGAAAAAGAAGCATCACATGAAATTATCAAACTATTTAATGCTAAATTTTGACTTCTTCTTTGTATGATGATTACAGTGCTGCATCTAATACCTGAATGTAAACATCGAAATAACGCCTCCCAAGACTACTGTATTTCGGGCCACTAGTAAACATTATTTCAGCAAAGTGAAGGTTCACCGTGTAATTTCCGTTTATCAGACAAAACCCGTAGTAAGTCAACGACAGGGGTGAGAGTCGTGCATCCATATACAGCTGAGGATTTTCCCCAACCATGATTGAGCTGTTGGCCCAGATGTACGAGTCTATGGGACGAGCATCGTCCAAGAAATGTCCTGTGCTACTAAATGCCCAATTCGACGTACTTTGGAAGAAATTCGAAGGCCCTCCAGAATTCACATCACCATCATAGGTAGTACCTTTGTTGTCGACCACTTGTTTCCCACCGCAATTTATATGGATGGAGTAATATCCTGTAACAAAAAAACGTAAAAAAAGGAATTTTTACTGATGGTTTCTAAAATAAACTAAAAAGGTAAGGCGTTTGATCTTTGATCATCACATTGTGTCATCCATTGGTAGTTTTGAAACGAAAATTAATATTTTAAGAAATGAAACATAATCAGCAAACATGAGAAATGGGTGGGAATAATCTGTCTGAAAATATAAACTTACGTCTACTGCAATGAAAGCTTCTCAAGCAGGAAACGACACCACTGGCAATGCAATACAAAGTGTACAACTAGTTAGCTCAATATATCACTGAATGCTATTCGTAAAATCCAAACTCTGACAAAAGAAATGCAACAAACTTACGGTGTACTGGCCTTTGAGCTTGCAAATAAATTCCTGATAGAATAATAGGGTGAGTGACAAGTGACATTAATGATAAAAATAACAAAAAAAATGATACTAAAAGATGAGTAAAAGCAGTCTCACAGCTTGCGCGGCTGACAATTTGAGGATGAATTTTCATAAGTCAGATTGTTGTATGAAAGATCGCTGCAACAAAAAAGTAAATCAATTTTTGAAGCAAATAACAGTCTATTCATTTTGGTTTTTGTTTTACGGTTTCTATGACTGGTGTGGTATAGGCCTTTACCATAACCTTGTAAAGAAAATAAAGTTATAAAACACTTGTTCTCCCTCTGTAATCTAAAACTCGATACAATCCCGTGAATTTCACCATCAGTAGTTTTTTGAAATTGAAACTAAGCAGGAACTGTAAGCCCTCATAGCATTGCCAAGACTGGGGCTCCGATATTGTAGGCATACATCATCAAGAGATTTCAAGATCCCAGCTTTTTAACATCTTCATACGAGACATGCATACGCTTGGAATAAAATTAAGATAAATTTTACTAAATAGTACCTCTTATTGAGAAGAAGTGAGACTTGAGAGAAGTAAAATCGAATAAAACTTACATGACGTCTCCATCTGTCTGCATCCAAGAAGGTAATGGCCCAGAGAGGGAGTTCCCAGCTAGATAGCTGGAACATGGCTATCACAAATTAGAGAATCTCGAGATATTTCTTGTTATGATATAAATTTGTCACATTTAGACATGGAGTAAAATCTAGATTTAGGTAATATTTTGTACAAGGATCCTATAAGGGACGTAAAGGAAAGTTGAACAAACAACTCACAAGAAAGCAACTTTTAAAGAATCTAAGTTCACACTTGTTATACCACCATAACCATTTAATCTAGTAACATGATTGTGATGCTTATGTTATAAGAACTCCAACGTAAGTAATTTCTTGCGAGAAATTTGAGGTGTCTCGGAGGTAAAAGGACTTGTTTTAATACCAATATGCCCAAAAGCCTCCACTGAAAAGTGAAGAAAGAAGAAAATGGTTGGGGTTCTCAGACTTGCAAAACGTGTTGTTCCCACACACAGAATCGTCAACTTTTACACCTTGTTTTTTGTCGATGCAATATTTTCCTTTATTATGTTATCAATGCATATCTGTTCGGCTTTAAAGTTGCAGTGGAGCTACCTATACATCTTCTTCAGGTCACATATAAGCTCTCCGCTTCAACTAGTACAAAATTTCCCATTTTGAGCTATGGAATCAAATTAGAGAAGCGACTAATTCAACAACAATTTGACAATAGACTTGCTCATCAAAATCATTACATGTAATCTGTGTCAGATATACCACTGAAGCTGTTCGGAATCGGTCCAGTTAGGTTGTTGAAACTGACGTCTCTGCATGAGAGATGTCAAAAACTGAATTAATGAAAATACTGCCAAGAAAAAAGAAACACTTCCGTGAGTTACTTCGTTTCATAGTTCCAACCTTCGAAATTTTTAAAAGAGAAATCAATACTTAGTATTTTTATGGAGTACGATTATTTTCATTAAATACGCAAAATTCAAAGCATTTTAAAATATAATGAAAAACAAAATCTCTCTATAGATTCTCATAGAAGAAAGGGGTTTACTAACAAGACTTTCAACTTTGTCATTCTTCCCAGATAGGCTGGCAACTCTCCAACGATGTTGCAACTCCTCAAAATCCTGTGCAACCAAATGCAACAGTTACATCTGGGCAGCGATTATTTCTCAACAAGACCACGTTGTTACCATGCCATGAATCATACTCACAGTGTCTTAAGGTTTGTCATATTGCCGAGATATGGAAAAGCAGATTCACTGCCATTGAGGTCGCTAATTCTCCTGCATATTTAGAGTCAAATTTGTTTATCACGATCTTTTTTTCCTTTATCAATTCATTTCATTGCATTTTGAAGCAAGTGTCTATCATCCAATCAATCAAATCAAATACTATAAATATATAATAATATGAGGTGCAGCTCACATATGAATCATATCATATACTTACAAGTCGGTTAATTGGGTAAGGGTAGCAATACCGGAAGGAATTGGTCCCGACAAACCACTTCCCTGCATCACTCTGAAATGATCAAGTTTAAGTTACAGGAGGGTAAAAATCAATGAAAATAATCAAAATCAAACAATGGCGGAAGTAATGACGGCCAATTAAGTCTTACATTTTCGTTATGTTTGTCCAGTTCTGAATAAAGTCTGGTATTCTTCCTGTGAAGTTATTATCACCTATACGACTGCATCAATAAAGATGAGTTTAGCGAATAACGTTTAAAACAAAACACAAAATTCCAAATGCAATTGAATAAAAAGTAAGGAAGTTACAAGTCTCAATAAAAAGTAAGGAAGTTACAAGTCCTTGAGAGTGGTCAACTTTGCTAGCGTCCCCGGTAGTTCTCCAGTTAAATTGTTTGAGGTAAAGAGCCTTTAGTCATAAAAATATTGTAAAAAGATCAGCTTGAGAATCAAATCAAATCAAGAAGCCACGCAAAGAAACATAAAACACAGACTATAAAGGCATAAAAATAAGGGGAAAATAGTTTTGATCCACTGATTTGTTTAATTTTGGGTTTTGGTCCACTGAGTTTTCAAAATTTGGTTTTAGTACACTAACTTCTAATTTTGGTCCAATTATTTACGTGACACCAGAAAATGATAATGTGGCTTAGGAAAATGATGACTTGTGAGGTTGTCACGTCAACCATTAGACCAAAATAGTGGAAAATTAAAAATCATGTACCAAAACCAAATTTTGAAAAAAAATGGACTAAAACCCAAAAATAGAAAAGTCAAAGGACCAAACAATTCATTTTCCCTTAAAATAAGCATCCACACCGATGTCGGAACTAGAAGAAAACTTTATTTCTCAGAAAATTCATTTCAGGTACCTTCTTCCAAACAAAATCCTAAATATGCCCCTAAATTCCAGGAAAGAAAAGTTGCAATTAACATAATGCAAATCAAAGTGCTTTACATTTTCTCTATGACAGGAAGATTCCCGAACTCCGGAGGTATAGTTCCTGTCAGCTGATTGAACTCCAAGGTACTGTAAACATTTTCAATTTAAAAAAAAAACAAGAAAACCTTAATCAACTTATAAATCAGATCAAAATTTCATCTTTGACATGAAAACTGTAATAAAACACAAATGGATATCCAAGAAACTTTACAGATTCGCAAGCGTGCTGATGTTTGCGAGTTCTTTCGGGATCGGACCCGTTATCCGGTTTCCGAGGAGGGAACTGCGTCAGGATATCATTCAATCAGTGCCAAACTCAAAACAGATGCAACAATAGTTCTTTAGTGGAATTTAAGGACAAAGAGAACAAAGACATACATGTTTACGAGTTTCATAGAACCCCATTCCGGAGGGATTGTGCCGTTGAGGTAGTTGCGAGTGAGGTCACTGCGTATAATTTTTGACAGTTTAAATCAGTTGAAGTAATATTAATAATAAAAAAAAAAGTCAAAAACTCGTGTGAGACGGTCTCACGGATCGTATTTGTGAGACGGATATCTTATTTGGGTGAAAAAGATTACTTTTTTATAATAAGAGTATTACTTTTTATTGTGAATATAAGTAGAATTGACCCGTTTCACAGAGATTAAGATTCGTGAGACTCTCTTACTTGACAGAGACTCAAAAAAAATTAATGCTCGCCAGTGGTTTACTTACATTTGCTGAAGAAAAGGGAGTCTCGCAATATCTGCAGGCACTGTTCCAGGAAGCGACTGTCCTTTGAGAATGCTGCAATTTGGAGCAGATATACATATATAATTATATTTACATATATAAAAAAAACCTAATTTCACACAAATATTTAAAATTTTAAAATTAAAACTAACTCCCAAATTTCCCAAAAATAAAAAGGCATAATCTATTTGTCAAATTAAAATGTCTGGAAACTGTCTTTTCAAAAAAATTTAATTATTACAATACGACTTAGTATACACTACTTAATTTTTCTTCAAAATATATATATACATTTTTTTAAACTATAAATATACTATTAAATTTAAATATAACTAAATTTAGAACATTAGTTTGTACATCATTATTAGCGAGATCGATATTAAAAAAATGCACAAAAGATTAAAAGATATATGGGTTAAATGATTTAGAAAAATAACATAATATTTTTTTATCGCCTAATATAAAAGAGAAAGGACTCGAACTTGATCCTATATACAAACAGCAGATGAGCCAAATATTACTCTACTCGTGTTAAAATTTTAAACTCTAAAATTTTTAAATATTTTAAATTGATCTATCCGAATTAATAACAAATTAATCCAAAATCATACAAAATTTACATATAATTTTTTTTCTGTCTACAAGGGAAACCGAGGGTGAGACTAGCTAGACTAAAGCTCGATCTCTAAAACAAATAACATAATATTGGAGATATATGTTACACCTTGTGAACCTCGTATAATTTTTGTTTTGAAATCATACATATAGTTACATTTAGCAAAATCTTACTTGAATTTTGAAATTAATCAAATCTTGGTGGCAGAAAAAGATGGAGAAATAGAAGCACACTTACATACTAACCACATGGCAAATGGTGTTGTTTGTGCAGCTACATGTGACGTTATTCTCGTATGCTCCGGCCGGCTGGGAAATCCAACTTCCCGTCCCGCTGCACGGATCCGCGCTAAAATTCCAATCAGTCTTCCCCAGAGTGTTCGCTATCAAACGCAGAGACAACACTGCAACAACAACAAAAGAAAACAAAAACCCGCGATATTTTCTTGTTTTTCCACAACTCTTCTTACAAATTAAACAAAAATATGCCACAAATACTGGTAGATAGATATATATTGTAACTTACGCTCTTCGGGAGGCAAGAGGGTGGCGCTCGAAGCAAAACCCACCAAGAAAACGAATGCGACGAACCTAATCGGGAAGAACATGGTGATGATGATCTGACTTTCAGGTGAATCTACGAAACGAGTTTTGGCATTTGTGTATGTATAGTATATTGCAAGTAAAGAGGATGGATACAGAACAGAAAGCAAGAGGTGAAATGAATCGTAGTTGGAAACTTTCTGTGCATGATTAATAATTCTCGTTGACTATTTATTTTCGAAAATACGCGTTTTTTCTTGTCTTATTATTATTATTATTATTATTATTATTATTATTATTGTGACGATATTAATATTTTGTATGGTAAAATCTTGAATACTGTGGATTATATTAAATATGTAAATTTCTTTTACAAGTAATATATATTGTATTATAAAGATCAAGATTAGGTATTTACTCCATAAATAATGGAAATATTATTCAACGCTGTAATTGTGTAGATCTGGATTTAAATTTAATAATTCAAGGAACGGTGATATTTGGGATTAAAATAATTTTAAACCCCGTTTTGTCAAACAAGTTGTTTCAAAATATTTCATGTATATGTGTATATATAATAGATTATACTAATGATATTTGTTATTAAGAAATAATTAGATTTAAAAAATAGTTGTTTATTTTATGTATATTTAAATTTATTGTTATAATTTTTAATCATCTCGTTTCACGTGTCAAGTGGTATCTTAGGACTTATATGGTACTCGTTGTAAACCTTTATTTCTCTATCTAATTGCCTTATNCGGTACTAAAAAAGTACCTAGAGACTGAACACAAAAAAAAATCGACTGCTAAAGACTGTAGGCCAATTTTCATTTTATTTATTTTATGTATATTTAAATTTATTGTTACAATTCACGTGTCAAGTGGTATCTTAGGACTTATGGTACTCGTTGTAAACCTTTATTTCTCTATCTAATTGCCTTATTAAGATGAGAAAGCTTTACTAATTGTGCAGACAAATCAACATCAAGTTGAGATGATTAAGAAACGAGAGAGCAATTTTATGATTTTTTTAATAAAAAAAAATGTCAAATTTGACTTGCATCGATTTTTGTTTCGAGTTCGATATCGATTCTATGCTAATAAACTTGAGCTAGGCTGATGCTTGATTTTTATTTCGTGAACAAGTTGTGTGATGGTGGTCACGGGCGCAGCTACATGAAGATATACACAGGCTAAAGCTTGGGTGGCCCAACATTGTTTTTAAAATTTATATGTAAATTTTGTATAATTTTTGAATAATATAATATGAACTTGGGTAGATTAATTTAAAATATTAAAAGATTTTATAGTTTAAAATTTTAGTCCGATCAGAACCACGTTTCTAGCTCCGCCACGGGTGGTGGTTGTTCATCATTGGTTCCAAAATATAAACGTTTTGGCCAATAAGCTAGAACAAGTTGAAGGGTTTATCTGTAAGTCTTTCTTTATTGCTTATTATGACTTTTTTAGTAGATATATTTACAGTATTCTTGAGAAAAATGACTTATAAATATTTTGATTATTGGACTTGGTAAATCGTGAAATAATATTGATATTTATGTGGTTATAATAATATAATAATTTAATAAAGTCATCGTGGGCAAGTTGGGGTGGCTAATTTTTTATTTTTAGCTGAGGCTAATATTTGATAATTGGCCAACACAATGTGAACTGTTTTGCGTCGACGAGGACAGCTCAGAGTTTCCATGGCCCATATTTAGCATTTATTCAATATATATTTTGTAACGATAATAAGTTAGTCATAGTCTCCATCCATATTCATATATCACTATTAATAATAGCTAATATATTGGTCCAGCATGAGTCATAATAATGATCATATAATCGAAACGAATCTATTAATGTAAGTTGTAGGTTGACATAACATGCGTCTCAGTTTATATCTATGCATTACTATTGATAATAGGCCGTATGATGGTCCAGCATGAGCCATAACAATGATCATATAGTTGAAGCGAATCTATTAATGACGTGTTTGAGATATTGTAATAAGAAGATACAAGATTATTCAATAATACACCTGAAATATTTTTCTTTATATGATATGATCAATTTTTAGTACTTGAATCATCAACATATTAACTTCCATAAAAATATGATGGATCCACGTGATTTAATAATATTGAAATAAGAAAAGAAATACTCTCGATATAACACAGACTAACCATCAAATAAGAGTATTTTGAGTATTCTAAAAATACATCATGATATTATTTTTTCTGCATTAGTCCAAACTTTAATGATATAGTGTATATATACATAGATTTTTTTCCCCAAAGAATATATATTTGTGGGAAGTCAACTTCTTGACTTGGTCAATAATTGTACGATCGACAGTGGTAGTAGGTGTGCCCGTATTAATTAAAAAAAGGTAATATTTTAATTTTAAAAAACTATTCTAATTTTGAAATTTTTTTAAAAATTATCAATAGAGACTTATGTTGAAGTTTTTCGTACAAGTGAAAATAATATTTTTTACATAACAAATAATATTTTTCATGACTCTGATATTCGTCTCGTAAAATTAATACCTGAGACGGTCTGATCGATCTAGCATCAGGTTATGTGAAAAAAATAATATTTAGAAGTCAAAATAATTTTTTTAATATATACATTTCCCATTGTCGCTCTCATTTGCAAGCTAATCATCTTATCCTTCGGCCTTATATTCAAAGATTGGTTGATTACGAATGTCAACCAATACCCGAAAGAGATCGAGATTCGTATGTTGGACTCTACATGGTTTGTAAATAAATAATCATCTTCACCAATAAATTACACATGAAGTGTTATTTTATATAAGTAANTCAAAATAATTTTTTTAATATATACATTTCCCATTGTCGCTCTCATTTGCAAGCTAATCATCTTATCCTTCGGCCTTAGGGCATCTCCAACCGGGACTTGAAAATAGCGTTTCACGCTATTTTCAAGTCTTGTGCTCTCCAACCGGGGCGCTATTTTGGAATCCAAAATAGCGCCCCACATNATCGAATCGACTTATTTATGATTGTATTCGATATAATGACTTAGTAGAAATATTATTGATTAAAAAATAGAAAATGATATCTAAAAATCACATGTTATTTTATCTGTAAAAAAGTTAAAGAATGAATAAACATTTTCAAAAAAATTAAATTTATCTTCATTTATCAGATAAATAAAGTTTGATTAAAAAAAAGTAATTATTTTTTAGAATATGTTAAAGCAATTTATATAAAGTTATGATTAAGAGACATAATAATAATGATAATAATATCAATATATAAAAAATTAATGATGACAGTATTAACTAAAAAATTAGAAAATATAATATGATGTAAAAACAATTATATTTTAGATATTAGTGAAAGTTTAATATATAAAAGTAACAAAAAAACTCAAAATCATAATTAAAAATAAATAAANTGAAAGTTTAATATATAAAATTAACACAAAATTCGAAATCGTAATTGAAATTAAATAAAATAATATGCACACGCGGAGATGAAATTTTTTAAAATTTAACTACATACAATGATATATTAAATTATCATTTAAACAAAAGTGGAGTTTTAACATGCCTAAAATAAGATATGGTCGTTTGGTTCGCTATATTATTTATCCATATTTTTTTCCAATCTAATATCATGTTTGATGCACCATATTATTTTAGAGATGTCAATAGGACGGGTATGGCTAAACCCAAGACCCGCCCCATGAAGAAAACTTGGACCCATTACCCACCCCATTCCGGTTAAATATTCTTCGGATCCACCCCACCCCGAAAACAAAATGGGGCCGGGTAGACCCGCGAGACCCGTGAGACCCGAATTTTTTTAAATAAAAACAATAATCTTCTTATCACATGACTGAATTATGAAACAAATAATCATCTAAATATAAAACAATAGAAAACTAATTCATGTCTTCGACCACACTTAATAATAACAAACAAATTATTTTAACGACATAATGAATCACATAAAAAAAAGTTACTATCTCTCCAATAAAAAGTCTTGACATCCTCAAAAATAAGTCATAACAGAACTTAAACAGATCAATGTAAAATCAGCGAGTAATTAATCTTTCAGACACATTATTCAGGATCATCTTCCTCTTCATCAAGAATCGTGGGACAAGTTGGTAAATTACTTGAAGAATTACTTACAAAATTAAAGAGAGAAAGTACATTGAAAAAATAAAATTCTAATTTAAAATCGTAAAAAAAATGTAATTTAAAGAGAGAAAGTATAGTAACAAAATTAAAATGAAAGTACAATGACAAAATAAAAATGTGATTTATTTACCTTTCACGTCACCTCACAACCATCTTCGCGAGCACATCAATTTATATCCACATATATGAGACGGGTATGAGTTTAATATTATAGGACCCATGAGCCGCCACATACCCAAACGGGTCTCAAAAATTGGACCCGAGACCCGCCCCATGACCCATTTAGTATGCCCAAACCCACCTCAGATGGGGTGGGTCCATTGCGGGTCTGGGTAAAACCCGGACCCATTGACATCCCTATATTATTTATCCATCTAATAATCATTTATCTTATATCAATCAAATCATCAATTATTTATCTCACATCAATCAAATCATTGAATTGAAATTACAATATTATCCGTAATAAATAATATTATAAATATTTTATTAATATTTTCAAAAATACAAAAAAGTAATTGGTATTATCTTAAATTTAATCAAATTAATCCATCAAATCAAATATTATATTAATTATTACTTTTATATGTTTTATTATTAAAAAATATTAGTTATTTCCATATTATTTGTCCATTATCACAAAACTAAACCCGTATATATGTAATGAATCATGATTGTAACTTTGTGCCGATTTGAATAACCACAAGAAGGCCAAAAAAAAAAATACTATTTCATATTGAAATATAAGTAAATACATAAATCCTTCAGCTTCCCTAAATTCACAATCATCTGAAAACCCTAATGTCTAACGATGAATCAACGATGGAGAAGTCGCCGAACAGCTTCTCGGACAACACACTTGCGTGTTATCCCAAGATTTATCTCGATGATTACGAGCCCGAGATTTGCTCATCAAAGGTAAAGCTTGAACAAAAAATTAATTGTTTCTTGTGACGTATTCCTGATTTTTTTTATTTGCTTATTTGTCCGATTTAGCTTCTTATTGGCTATCGCTTAAGATGGTTGATTGTTTGTGTTTTTTGGAATTGTTATGATCGGCACGCGTGGATAACTCAGTTTGAGTTTTCTTAGTATTCTGCATTCTCAATGTGTTTTTATTAAGGAGCTTCGTGTATTTTTCTACATCAAAAAGATCAAACCTTTGAATTTACTGGTTTTTCAAAAAATCATATAGTATTTCTGCTTTCGTTGATCTAGCGTTCACTGCTTGCTGCTTGATGTATTATCTTATGCGAATGGTAATGTTTGTTATGACTATGTGAATTGTGAATTACATGAGACAATGAAGGATAATGTGGATGAATGTTCTAGGATTTTCTATGTTTACAAGAATTGTGTCCAAGGATCTACTGTGACTGAATTTTATAAATGTTTGATGCCGGAAGCTGCCCCTTGGTGGCAATTCACGTTGGAATGAAAATATGTACAGACAGTGGATGTATTCCACAGGCTATTCATGTGTTGGAAGTAGACAGCTATGTGGATCATTTCAGATAATGGGTCATCAGAAGGAGACTGGGAGATACTAGTAGAAATCTTGGAATTTTTTTTAAAAATGTGTTCCATATTTTTTTCCTATGGCTATGAGATAATGAAGATTGATTTCTCAATTAAGACATTCTGGTTCTAATTGTCAAGTCTCTGTCATGTAGGGCCTAGGTTAGTTGGACCTTGTTTTGTGTATGTAACCCCCCTGTGTCACGTTATGTTTCCATAAATGTTTGGCCCTCATCAGATTTCACTGTAGCGTATTCATTTACTTGCTCACCCAGTACTGTTGCATCCACTACCGGATTGTGAAATATGTAAAATGAAGTGAAAGTTGCATGCATTTATAAAAAGCAGCAAGCCATTGCAACTGAGCTTCATATTCTATTATTTGTGATGGTTTTTCATAACTGGAAATGATTTGATGTAATGTTCTTGATTCAGGTTTGTGAAGGTTCTGAATCAGCCAGTCAACTTGTTCACGGAGAGGAGACTTTTAATAGAGATGGTACGAGTGAAATAAGTGGGTTGGATGTTAGACATAGAAAATATTTGGCTGCCGTTGATGAAAAACCGAGTAAATATTTTTATTACGACCCACCACTTCATGAAGAAACTGGGGTTTGGATACCTGTATCTGTTCCACCTTTACCAGAAACGGAAAGAGAAGAATGGAATAGAAGCTTCTATTTGAATGGCGGATTCCTGACTGAGGGTGACATGGGTTGGAATGAGTGTATAGGGGAAGATAAAGAGATGACCATGTGGGATGTTGTTCTCGACATGTTGCTAACAGTCAGAGGGAGAATCTGGTCACTGACTTCAGGTGATATTTATGGATATAGCATTACTTGGATGTCTAACCAACTTCTAGAGCAAGCCTGGAGAGAGATGGCTCAAACTCTTACGGATGCCAACTTTGGTAAAATGAAGGAAATTCTGGAAGCTGAGCCACCAAAGTGGTTGCCTGATAGCGCTGCTTCTGCTTGCATGTTGTGCAACGTGCGCTTTCATCCAATTATGTGTTCTAGACACCACTGTAGATTTTGTGGTGGCATTTTCTGCCATGGTTGCTCCCAGGGACGGAGCTTGTTACCTGAAAAATTCAGACTTGGGAACCCTCAACGAGTTTGTGACGTGTGCTGTGTGCGGCTTGAGTCTGTCCAATCATGCTTGATCAACCAAGTAAGTCGTGCATCACAGTTTCCGACCCATGATTTGACGGACCTAAGCACGTTACGTTCTTGGCTTAATTTTCCATGGGGCCAATCTATGGAACACGAAATATACAAGGCAACAAACACTATTCTAGGTTATACCAAGGTATAATTTATCGTGCATACTGCCAGATACATGCACTGTGCACCTCGTTTTCGACTCTCATGATTACTAATTTCAATACATATTGATTTAAACTGCTGTGTTATACGTATTGACAGTATTGTATTTGTATTCGTTGTAGGTTGGATCTGTGACACCTGAAAAGTCTATACCTGGTGCAATTCTAAAGCGAGCCAAGGGCCTTGCCATCATAACTGTTGTCAAGGTTGGCTTGATGGTTACTTACAATGTGGGGACAGGGTTAGTGATTGCTCGTAGAAAAGATGGATCTTGGTCTCCGCCGTCTGCTATCACATCCTTTGGTATTGGTTGGGGAGTGCAGGTGAGTGAATGATTGGACCTGATTTCTCAGTTTTATGCCCTATTGTGTTTGTACTTGCCATAAAAGGTTGTTATTGTGATAATCAGCTTCTTAAAGTCTCTAGATTTTTCTCTTCTTTGATACAATATCCGGAATACCGTTTGATACATCTTTGTCAATAACAGTTGTATATGTTATTTGCAGAAAAACCTAAGGTCAGTTGATATAGTTCCTTACTAGTATTGGTGGAAAAGATTTAAAACTTTTTTCTAGTTTCGTATCACTGTTGCTCGTGTTATTGTCTAGTGTGGATTAAGCTGAAATGCATGGAGTCCATTTTACCTGATTTTGGCCGTTTTATTAAATGTCTCACATCGACTAGATTAAGTCATTGGGAGTTACGTGAATGGACTTGGACAATCTTTCTCCCTTGAGCTAGCTTTTGGGTTGAGTTGTTCCAAGTCTCAATCTTGACATAGTATCAGAAAAGTTCTGATCCTGGCCCAGGCTCACCGTTATGTGTTGGACTGTCCTGTGGGTCACCCGATAATGTCTTGTAAACTTCACGCTCTAGTTGTTCATTCCTGGACGTGATTAATTGTGTTAAATGTTTCATTTCGGTTGGATTAAGTTATTGGGAGTTGTATCTATCGGCTTGGACAATCTTCCCTTGAGCTAGTTTTTGTTGTCGAGTTAGGTCCAAATCTCAATCTTTTAACACTTTTCTTTATCTACTATATGCATTAAGAATTATTTTTGCGTATAAAAGCATACTGCAGAGGGTCACATGTTGGTACTGAAATATTTGTCAAGTGCAAACTATTAGACATTAAGCAAGTAATCATTTGCTAAGTCAACTGTTGTCGCCAAAATGCCTTTAATATTTTGATGTCAAAAATATTGGTTTATTCATTATAAAGATATTACTGAAAAATTTAATATATTGATGCCTAACTGCAACCAATATACGTATCTTTTTTTTTCGCAGGCTGGTGGGGAAGTGACAGATTATATAATAGTGTTGAGAACAGATTCTGCTGTGAAGACATTTGGTGGTAACGTTCATATGTCCGTTGGAGCAGGTTTAAGTGCTGCTGTTGGTATTATTGGAAGGGCTGCTGAAGCTGACATAAGAGCAGGTGATGGTGGTTGTGCTGCTTGCTATACTTACAGTTGCAGTAAAGGTACTTGATTGATATTCTTGTTGCTTTGACAAGTTCCAAATTAGGTCGTGCTTGCAGTGCTAGTTTGACAATTGAATTGATGTAATTACTAGAGGAGATGAGCCAGAAATGAAATGGCTCGGGAAGGGGTACAATGGATGCCTTATTGAGATTCTAAATCGGAGGAAATTGTATCGAACATGTCAGATCATGATTCCAAGTGTTGGTCCGGCCGTCTTGACATAATAAACAATCACTATGTCACCCTGCTTTTATCTTTTAAATGGATAGTATAGGCGGAAGGCACACCGAGGCTTATGGCCCTGAAGATTAGATATTTTCACAAATTCAAAATCCTCGAGCGTATTAAAGCAGCGTCAAGGCCAAATTTTACTGAAGGACCCCATCCCTTGGGGCTAAACACATGCCTTGTTTGTGTTTAGTAACTAAGGCCTTAATGCGTGTGCTTTTATAGTATTCTAGAAATTGTGGTATGACAGTTAGAATGGCTAGCCAAAACAAGCTAACCGTTGTTCCGATCCTGAAACATCGTACCAAACGATGATTTAACAGATATGACATTGTTTCACAGGTGCATTTGTTGGTTGCTCTCTTGAAGGAAATGTTGTGACAACACGAACACGCGAAAATTCCAGGTTTTACGGTAATACATCCATCCCTGCAACCGAGATTCTTCTCGGTTCTATGCCTCAGCCCCCTGCAGCTTCCACACTCTATCGGGCATTGGCAGACTTATACCGGAAGCAGCAGTAGTTGGTTTATCTGGTGAACGATCTCCATTTCATCATCCTTATGTTACTATTGGGTTGAAGAAAGCAAAATTCTTTTGTGTATATATTATCCTTTACGTGTAAATTATTCCTTTCATTTCTCTATCCCCCATTGATAAAAGTCTGGAAATGTAAATGAGTCGAAGGTGAAGTGTCTAAAGTGGTCGAGCCAAACAGTTAAACGAGCATGCTCGACTTGTCTAGTCTCGTATCCGATGATGATCACATGATGGTATATAGCCAAAAGAAAGAAAAGAGGGCTGAAAAGGAAGAAGGCCCTTGATTGTTCAGGCTTTGAATTTCAAGATTTATCCACACGAGAATTGAATGTAATTTATGGTACAAAAAGTTAATGTTTGTAGATAAAATCGCATTGGATTGATGCGATTGAAATTATATCCATGATTTCATTTATGACTTGTTTCAAGAAAATTTTATAATTTAAATAATTATATTAATTAATTGTTCTCAATTTTAAATATATTTTATGATAAATGTCACCTGAAAACTCTCTTGATTATTTTTTCAAGTCACATACATTAATTTAAACAGAATTGAAGATTATTTAAAAATGTAGAGGTGATGACAGTGTGGTTTGGTTGGGTTTTCCATAAAATTGAAAACGAATTGTCGTGGACGGTTGTGTTTGAAAAATTCTAAAAATTGTGGTTTTTCAAATAAGATTAGATGTTTGGTTTCTAACGGTTTCGGTCCGTGAGACGGTTATACGTGTCAATTTTGTGAGATGAATGTTCTATTTGAGTTACTCATGAAAAAATATTATTTTTTATGTCAAAAATACTAACTTTTATTGTACATATAGGCAGAATTGATTCGTCTCACGAATAAAGATATGTGGGACCGTCTCACAATATATCTTCTCTTTTTATGGTATCTCTGCTAACTTAATGGATTATTATTTTAATTATAATCTATTATTAAATTGAATGGTTGTTTATTACACAATATTTTTAAGTCGATTAATTACTTGTTGCATATAATTCAATTTTTTTCCATATATAAAAATGCATCTAGGGGGTGTATTAAATGTATGAAATTTAATAATTTTTAATGGTTTTTTTAGCTTTTAAAAGTCTAAACGTATTCAATCAAAACTTTTGAATACTTTATAGAAGTATGATGATATTCAAAATAGATTTTCATAGAGTTATAAAGAGTGAAATGGTAACATTTATTTTTAAAAACTCTATGAAAGTATGTATTCAAATTTTCGATAAACTTTTTATAACTCCATGAAATTCATTAAAATACAAACATTAAAATATAAAGTACAACTACAAATTGTCAAAAATTGTATTTGGTTCAATCTAAATATTTAGATATATTGTTAAAATTTCTAAATCATACGCAAGTTCTTTCTTTTTCTCTCTCATCTCACATCAATCATCTCATCATCTTTCTTCTCTCATCTATCTTTATAACTCTTTTAATTTTCAAAATTTATTTCTATATACATTTTTTTTCAGATTTTTCGTTGTTTTGGTCAATGGTTCACTAATAATTTTTTATTTTAATATTATTGAAAATTTTAAATCCTATAATTGATTTTGTGATTTTAATTTATGATTTATACAAATGAAAATAACATTCAAAATAATAAAATATGATCCAAAAAAATAACATCGTTTGATTATGAATAGTTGAATAGTCTCATAACAAACATGATAAAAAAATAAAATAAAAATTAAGATNAGATTTTATCACTCTTCTTAAATTTGCACCACACATGATATTATAT
>NC_133320.1:20929840-20940651 GCF_012295235.1 Primulina huaijiensis | reverse complement strand
ATGAAATGGCTCGGGAAGGGGTACAATGGATGCCTTATTGAGATTCTAAATCGGAGGAAATTGTATCGAACATGTCAGATCATGATTCCAAGTGTTGGTCCGGCCGTCTTGACATAATAAACAATCACTATGTCACCCTGCTTTTATCTTTTAAATGGATAGTATAGGCGGAAGGCACACCGAGGCTTATGGCCCTGAAGATTAGATATTTTCACAAATTCAAAATCCTCGAGCGTATTAAAGCAGCGTCAAGGCCAAATTTTACTGAAGGACCCCATCCCTTGGGGCTAAACACATGCCTTGTTTGTGTTTAGTAACTAAGGCCTTAATGCGTGTGCTTTTATAGTATTCTAGAAATTGTGGTATGACAGTTAGAATGGCTAGCCAAAACAAGCTAACCGTTGTTCCGATCCTGAAACATCGTACCAAACGATGATTTAACAGATATGACATTGTTTCACAGGTGCATTTGTTGGTTGCTCTCTTGAAGGAAATGTTGTGACAACACGAACACGCGAAAATTCCAGGTTTTACGGTAATACATCCATCCCTGCAACCGAGATTCTTCTCGGTTCTATGCCTCAGCCCCCTGCAGCTTCCACACTCTATCGGGCATTGGCAGACTTATACCGGAAGCAGCAGTAGTTGGTTTATCTGGTGAACGATCTCCATTTCATCATCCTTATGTTACTATTGGGTTGAAGAAAGCAAAATTCTTTTGTGTATATATTATCCTTTACGTGTAAATTATTCCTTTCATTTCTCTATCCCCCATTGATAAAAGTCTGGAAATGTAAATGAGTCGAAGGTGAAGTGTCTAAAGTGGTCGAGCCAAACAGTTAAACGAGCATGCTCGACTTGTCTAGTCTCGTATCCGATGATGATCACATGATGGTATATAGCCAAAAGAAAGAAAAGAGGGCTGAAAAGGAAGAAGGCCCTTGATTGTTCAGGCTTTGAATTTCAAGATTTATCCACACGAGAATTGAATGTAATTTATGGTACAAAAAGTTAATGTTTGTAGATAAAATCGCATTGGATTGATGCGATTGAAATTATATCCATGATTTCATTTATGACTTGTTTCAAGAAAATTTTATAATTTAAATAATTATATTAATTAATTGTTCTCAATTTTAAATATATTTTATGATAAATGTCACCTGAAAACTCTCTTGATTATTTTTTCAAGTCACATACATTAATTTAAACAGAATTGAAGATTATTTAAAAATGTAGAGGTGATGACAGTGTGGTTTGGTTGGGTTTTCCATAAAATTGAAAACGAATTGTCGTGGACGGTTGTGTTTGAAAAATTCTAAAAATTGTGGTTTTTCAAATAAGATTAGATGTTTGGTTTCTAACGGTTTCGGTCCGTGAGACGGTTATACGTGTCAATTTTGTGAGATGAATGTTCTATTTGAGTTACTCATGAAAAAATATTATTTTTTATGTCAAAAATACTAACTTTTATTGTACATATAGGCAGAATTGATTCGTCTCACGAATAAAGATATGTGGGACCGTCTCACAATATATCTTCTCTTTTTATGGTATCTCTGCTAACTTAATGGATTATTATTTTAATTATAATCTATTATTAAATTGAATGGTTGTTTATTACACAATATTTTTAAGTCGATTAATTACTTGTTGCATATAATTCAATTTTTTTCCATATATAAAAATGCATCTAGGGGGTGTATTAAATGTATGAAATTTAATAATTTTTAATGGTTTTTTTAGCTTTTAAAAGTCTAAACGTATTCAATCAAAACTTTTGAATACTTTATAGAAGTATGATGATATTCAAAATAGATTTTCATAGAGTTATAAAGAGTGAAATGGTAACATTTATTTTTAAAAACTCTATGAAAGTATGTATTCAAATTTTCGATAAACTTTTTATAACTCCATGAAATTCATTAAAATACAAACATTAAAATATAAAGTACAACTACAAATTGTCAAAAATTGTATTTGGTTCAATCTAAATATTTAGATATATTGTTAAAATTTCTAAATCATACGCAAGTTCTTTCTTTTTCTCTCTCATCTCACATCAATCATCTCATCATCTTTCTTCTCTCATCTATCTTTATAACTCTTTTAATTTTCAAAATTTATTTCTATATACATTTTTTTTCAGATTTTTCGTTGTTTTGGTCAATGGTTCACTAATAATTTTTTATTTTAATATTATTGAAAATTTTAAATCCTATAATTGATTTTGTGATTTTAATTTATGATTTATACAAATGAAAATAACATTCAAAATAATAAAATATGATCCAAAAAAATAACATCGTTTGATTATGAATAGTTGAATAGTCTCATAACAAACATGATAAAAAAATAAAATAAAAATTAAGATTTTAAGCTATAATTCATAAAGAAAATTTATAATATAATTGATAAAATATTTTGTTTTTTTCATTGTTTAAAATTATAATTTTTTTTATTTTACGACTTCTAATATTGAATAGGAATGTATATCAATTCATACATAATGTTACAAATTAATACAATTATGTATTTTTAAAATTTTACAAAACACACATATAAACCCACATATTTACATAAAGAATAAATTATTTAACTTTTAAATAAGTAAATTTATTTAATAATATATTTTTTAAAAAAATATTTCAAAAAAAATATTATTATCTATGTAAATTAATTATTATTTTAAAAAATTAATAAAAAAATAATATGTTATAATTAAATACAAAAATCTATTGGATTTTATAAAAAAGAATGTACAAAATCTATAAAAATATTGCAAAAAGATTTATGTGATCCACGTAAATCTTTTTGTAAAGCTGTTAGATTCTATAAAAGTCAATAAAATATAACAAATCTACCAAAGTTTATCATCTAAAAAAATCATTAAAAATAATCAAAACTCTGAATTAAATACACTTTACGACTACATATTTATGGATAATTATATATTTTTGTTTTAATCATTTTAAAATTTATCATCCAAAATTTAAATATTTGAACCACTAATTAAATATAGTAATAATATTATTTTTTTATCATCAAGCAATATAATCATCTCATATACTTTATCTAATTCATACTTAATTGCAATATTTTGTTGTCAATATTTCACTTCAAAAAACATAAAATCAGAACTTGGAACTGCTGGTGCTATAACTTTGACTGGACTTCGTGGACCGGGTCCAGTAAGCCATTTTAGAACATCGGTCGACACACGTGTTATCTACCCATTGGTTAAGGCAGCAATCCCATTGCCACGTCGGCACCTAGTATTTATTATAATAAATCATAAATAGATAAATATCATATTTATTTAATTGAAAAACTTGAAAGAGTTGTAGAACAGCTATCCTCTTCTTCTCTCCAAATCTCTCAATACATACACCAATCGGTTTCGCGCAAAGGATTCGTCTTCGCCAATCGGTTTCGCGCTAAGGTTCGTAGATCTGTCTCGTAATGTATATTTGTGTGTTTTTTGGCGATGCAGATTGAAGAAGCACGTGATCTGATTGCTTTTTTTACTGTTTAATCTGTTATGAGTTTGTCAAATCACGATTTAACTTTGAATTATAGATCAGGGTTCGTTGTTTTTATTGTTTCCGAGAATCTCTATGTTCTTAGTGCTATTCGTTTGTTCTGAATCGGGATGTTGAGTTCGATGGGTTGCAGTTTTTCTCTGCATGCAATTGATAATTTTTTAAATTTGTGTCACCACCATGTCAAATTTCTGTTTCTTCAGGTTGTTTTAGTTTAAGCTTGTTGCTTGGGTCTTTGGTTGATCAAATAAGGTGTTAAATTTTTTTTTAAAATAATTACATCTGGTGACAAAAATCTTGAAACCCAGGACCATTGAATAGATTGGTGCAAGATGCTAACCAACATATTACATACTAGAGATTATTTTTCTTGGGTCCTTTTACCTTTATGAATATCCATCTAGAGATTTTTTTATGCCGAGGGTCCATTTAAACAAGTGTGGTTGACAAGTATGTGAATTTTTAGATTGAATTTTATGGTCGATCTATGTGGACACTGGTCTTTCATTTTCGCTACTGTCACTTAGAAGTCTCCGAAGTCTTAATTTGCTGTACATTAGATAGATTCCCTACATTAGATAGATTCCCGGTTTGCTTAAATATCGAGTCAACGGTGGCGCCGCGGCCCTAGATGTTTGAGGGTACATGTTACTGAAGAATTTACCTTTTCTATGTGATTATGCAGTTTGGTTGAAATAGTTTGATCGACAAAAAATGGGAGGTGGATTTAGGGTGCTTCATTTGGTCCGCCCTTTCCTTTCGTTTCTGCCAGAAGTTCAGTCTGCAGACCGGAAAATACCATTCAGAGAGAAGGTTATATACACTGTAATTGCTCTATTTATTTTCCTGGTCTGCAGTCAGCTGCCGCTATATGGAATACACTCCACAACGGGCGCTGATCCATTCTACTGGATGCGTGTTATTCTTGCTTCAAACCGGGGAACAGTGATGGAGCTGGGAATTACACCCATAGTGACATCTGGTATGGTTATGCAGCTTTTAGCAGGCTCAAAGATCATTGAAGTTGACAACAATGTGCGAGAGGATCGAGCCCTCTTGTAAGAAATTTCATATTTGTGAAACTTGACCCTCTCAATCTTCTTTAAATCAAGCTTAAACCATTGTTACTCTTTGCAGTTTGGTGCAATTTGTATTCTTCTCATTATGATTTATTGTTTTCCCTCGTCCAGAAATGGTGCACAGAAGCTGTTAGGCATCTTGATAGCAATTGGTGAGGCAGTTGCATATGTTCTCTCAGGAATGTATGGTAGCGTAGGACAACTAGGGGTTGGGAATGCAATCCTCATAATTTTACAACTGTGCTTTGCTGGAATTATTGTTATTTGCCTCGATGAACTTCTCCAAAAAGGATATGGTCTGGGATCTGGAATTTCTCTCTTCATAGCAACCAATATTTGGTAAGAGTGTGAGAGTGGCGTTATTGATTCCGTATTAATGTATCTTCTATGGGAGTTGATATTTATCCATGTAAGTTTTCTTCTCTAACAGTGAAAACATTATCTGGAAAGCCTTTAGTCCAACTACCATAAACAGTGGACGTGGAGCTGAATTTGAAGGTGCTGTTATTGCTTTATTCCACTTGTTGATCACTCGAACAGACAAGGTTCGCGCGCTGAGAGAAGCTTTCTACCGACAGAATCTTCCCAATGTTACCAACTTACTCGCCACTGTCTTAATTTTCCTTATCGTCATATATTTCCAAGGGTTCCGTGTTGTTTTACCTGTGAGGTCAAAGAATGCTCGTGGACAACAGGGTTCATATCCAATTAAGCTTTTCTACACTTCAAATATGCCCATAATTTTACAATCTGCACTTGTGTCCAACCTTTATTTTATTTCCCAGGTACCTAACTGAATTTCAGTATTATGAGTTAGTCCAAACTCATAGAGACCTATTCTTTTCAGTATTGATGAGGCTAATATGATTTGCCTGTGCAGTTGCTTCATAGGAGATACAGCGGAAATTTCCTTGTTAACCTTCTTGGAAAGTGGAGGGAGTCTGAATATTCTGGTCAATCTGTACCTGTTGGTGGCCTTGCTTATTACATAACTGCACCATCGAGGTGATCTAGAATCTAGATCTTATGCTTTTGTTTTCTGAGCCTTCATATTTTCTCTGTTTCTGCTTTCAACTCTGTTGATGACTTCAAGTAATTTTTTTGACGTCAAGCCTGAAGATAGTTCCTTCTGATTTGCAGCTTGTCAGATATAGTGGCCAATCCTTTCCATGGATTATTTTATATCGTATTTATGCTGTCAGCATGTGCCTTGTTCTCGAAAACATGGATTGAGGTCTCAGGATCCTCAGCTAAAGACGTGGCTAAGCAGCTGAAGGTATCTTCATGTACACATTGATAATATATATAATTCTTTATTCATGAATTTTGACGTTTTTTCCATTTGCATGCGAGAATATGACCAAGTGATTTATGTTTATTTTAGAAGGAAATTTATTCTCCTTTTAGTTGGTGGAACAGAAGATGTTATTTTTTTCCCTTTGCCTTCAGTGATTGTCTTGAAGCTTTATGTCTCGTTTTTTTGCGTTCCAAAATTTCTCTCTTATTTCGTCTCATCCAATCTCCTAGAAGAATGATAGGCCTACTAGCCCCACCAATTTTTAGATTGTTTTAATTGGCAAAATAATTTTGTCTCATCAACTTGCTAACCTGGTGAGTGCTGTCAATGTATTTTAAGTGAGGTTACGTGGAGTCAAAAGTACCAGTTTTATGGTAGTATTTTTGGTCCCCGGGTAAGGAAATTTGGTGTTACTAATGTAATCTTATCTTGCACCACCAATTTAGTTTTGCGTTACAACAGATCTTTACATAACTTTGTGTGATGAATTTTGTAATTTTGCAAATTGCATCTCATCATCACCTTCATGAGCAATATCTTCCAATCTTCCTCACATTTTATAATTTTCAACTAAGGATTTCCTCTACGTTCCTGTTAGCACAAGGCATGTGATTTAAATCCATTATTCATCGTTATGTTTCTGGAAATTTCAGGAACAACAAATGGTGATGCCTGGACATCGTGAATCAAACCTTCAGAAGGAGCTAAACCGTTACATTCCAACTGCTGCTGCATTTGGCGGCATCTGCATTGGGGCTCTGACAGTATTGGCAGATCTTATGGGTGCAATTGGTTCAGGCACTGGGATTCTACTGGCAGTCACAATCATATATCAATATTTCGAGACGTTTGAGAAGGAAAAGGCTAGCGAGCTTGGTTTCTTCGGTTTCTAATACATTGTCACACTCTTGAGAGACGACTACACGGCCTAAAGGATTCGTTTTTTGCAAGACAAGGAGCCCGAAGAAGGATTCCCAGAATTGACATCTTAGAATACTTGGCCTGTTGATTTTGTTAAATGTTACTAGTGCAGCTTATGTTGATTTGAATTTAGTTTTGTGAATTAAATTTTCGCATTTGACCTCAAGCCGAGATGTCTAAGGTGGATCGGAGCTAGCACAATGAACTTCAGTCATATGTTGATTCACCTTCTTGAAGTTCTAGTTATTGTTCAAATCTCACACACACTACATATACAACAATGTTGAATTGTGAGATAGTTGAAGTCCTAAATACCGTTTAAAAAAAACCCATCAAACAGCACAAAAATTCCCACTGATTCCAGGTCGTTCGACTAGTGTTAAATATTGAACAATGAATTTTACACATTTACATTTAAAAATATGCACTGACTATACGGAAAAATCAGTATCGGTTAAATTACGATCATAATCTTTTATTTTTTTCAAATTATATGTTTTATTTTTGTCATATTATAGGTTAAATTACGTTCTTAATCTTTTATTTTTTCACTTTTAATCATTTTCATTGAAAATTTATTGTGACGTTAAAAATGATTAAGTTATGTGACGACGGACGTTTCAGTGTCATATGTTATATCAATATTTAGACTAAAGATTAGTCAAAATTGAATGTCAAATATCATATCAATATTTAGACTAAAGATGAATCAAAATTGAAAAAAAAGTGTAAATTAAATGACTAAGTTAAAACAATCAATTGACGGATTATACTAAAAGTAAAAACTATGCATGCTATAGTTAAAAAAAATATAATTTTCCACGCAAAATCCTTGTAATCAAGAGAGAGATTGGAAAATTTTTAAGGAAAGAAGGAATTATTTCCTTCATTTTTGTCAACCGTCGTCGTACTTGATCATTGAAACGCTTTCCTATCTAATATTCACAAATTTGCTCGGGTTCTTCTTCAAAATCGAAGATCCATTCACTTAATCGATCTTCGATTGTTTCTCCGATCTCACTACCTTTATTCCTAACCGGAATTCTGCAGGAATTTTTTAGTTTGATTCGGAGAAACCATGTCTTACGCTTATCTCTTCAAGTACATTATCATCGGAGATACCGGTAAATTCTTATTTTTCTCGAATCTTGCTAATCGTTAATGATTTGTTGGTTATCTAGCCATTTTAAAAATCAATTTTTTTGGTATCGTCTGTTTTGTGTTGGTTGCTTGTTTTCTTATTAATTTGTTGAATTGAGGTATGATTTGTTGTTACATGTTATTAAGGTACCGACAATTACATTGTTGTTTTATAAGATTTATATCTCTTCTTCCACAAAAAGTCATGGGAAGTTCATTTTATTTTAATATCTGGGATGAGAAGTTTGTAACGTTTTAAGATTATTTTTTTTATCTGATTGTTCCCATGAAGTTTATGTGATTTGGCCCCATGACTATGGTTGGATCCAGTCTTCCTATAAGTGCACATTGAAAGAAACACGGTCAGAATCCGCTGTCAGAACTTGGAAGAAAATAATGGCTTTAGACAGCATCGTTGGGCGTTGTTTGATATGCAAGAGATAGAGGCAATTGATCTTATTAATTTGCAGGTGTTGGGAAATCCTGCCTACTTTTGCAGTTCACCGACAAGCGATTTCAACCAGTGCATGATTTAACAATTGGTGTTGAATTCGGGGCTAGGATGATCACAATTGACAACAAGCCTATCAAGTTGCAGATTTGGGACACGGTTTGTCTTCATGTTCTTGTGCCTTGATCTTGTATGAGTTATGGCTTTACGATCTGAAATTCTAGAACAAGCCTTCATTTGCCTATAGCTGTTGAAAGTGTCAGATATTGGATTAAGCCAAATATATTATCGATGTATCATGTAACAATTGTTTTCTTAACTTATTGGATACAAATGATCTCATTTAATCAGACTTAAAAAATATCAGGCTGGTCAAGAATCATTCAGGTCTATTACAAGGTCTTACTACAGAGGTGCTGCTGGGGCATTGCTAGTTTATGACATCACAAGGTAGAGATTCCAAGACAATGTGTGCTTTGAATATAACTTGTGTTCTGATTAGTCAATCTGATATTTAATTCTGCAGGAGGGAGACTTTTAACCACCTTGCCAGTTGGTTGGAGGATGCAAGGCAGCATGCAAATGCAAACATGAGCATAATGCTGATTGGAAACAAGTGCGATCTGGCTCACAGAAGAGCAGTGAGCACAGAAGAAGGGGAGCAGTTTGCGAAGGAGCATGGTTTGATTTTCATGGAGGCTTCTGCCAAGACAGCTCAGAATGTTGAAGAGGTTTAACGGGTTTTTTCCAATATAAATAAATACCCCTTGCAGTGACTTGGGTTTCATTGCATCCACATTTGTTCCAAGTCTCTTATTATCAATTTCTGTTTTTAGGCATTTATAAAGACCGCCTCAACAATCTACAGGAAGATTCAGGATGGAGCTTTTGATGTATCCAATGAGGTAAGATATGATTTGATTCTTGAGATCATAACTTGGAGTTTTTGTAAGATGTTCTGTTTATTAGCGAATTTACTCTGTGGACAAATGAATTTATCCGTTGGTAGTGGAAGATATGATAAAATTTTTTGAATGTTTGGAAATACATGAAACATTCGAGCTGGAAACTCTCCCTCTTAAATATATTCACCATTCCACTGCTAAAGCAAAGATAAGAGATGAGGAAAGGGCAAAAAATGATACATTGCTAGGGTGGAGAACTAGAGATGTCTACTATTATATATATAATTCGATAGGATGTATCATCAGTGCAACACCGCTATAAAATAATATATACACCGTGTGGAGGATGATCAAACTGAAAAGCTGACCTACTAATTTTGAATGTTTTGAGATATTGTATTTTCAGAATTAAAGATGTTTGAATTGCATTGTAAAAAGATAGACAACGTAAAATCAACAAATTTATTTGTTTATGTTAACCAACTGTACTGGCTGGCTATGTCTATTATTTCTTTCTTGTATAGTCAAATGGGATCAAAGTTGGATATGGAGGTGTGTCCGGACCTCCAGCAGGAAGAGATGGTGCTACTTCTCAAGGAGGTGGTTGCTGTAGCTGAAAATCGAGCTCGACTCGCTCTCGTGGGAAGAATCAAGCCTACACATGTTACCGTTGTTCGCGAACAAAAAATACCCAAAAAAACAGAGAGAAATTGAAAGTGTTTTCTGTTTATTTATTATTTTTAATGTATGAGTCTTCACCACTCCAAGTTGTTTCTTTCTCCTCTTTTTAAAGTTTTCAGATCAATTACGTTTTGTGGAAGTAAATAAATAAATTGATGGAAGTGCAAATTTGTGGATCGGCTTGTAAGTGTACATTACGTTCATTTTAATTGTTTGATCTGCGGATCATACAATAGAGACTATTAATTCAAATGTTTCAGGAATTGTTTTACATTTTAATTTACGGAGGTATTTTAAACTATTTAACCAAAAATATCTTTTTCTTTAAAAACTATATTTTAAAATCTACAAAGCATAGTTTGTCAATATATATGAAAAAACATTTTATTAATTTTTTTTATTTTATCAAATACACATCTCATTTCTCAATTTAACTTCAAAAAGGATTTTTGAGGAATATAATTTCATTGTTAATGAAAAAAGCAAATTCACTAGCTATTTTTAGTTAATTTTATAAATATTTTTATTTTAATTTTTATTTCATTGTTTTTTAATGAAAAAAATATGCTAAAATTAAAGTCGTCAACATATAAGAATTCCTTTTTCTGGTTTGTCTAATTTTTTTCATTTTTTATTTTTTATTTTTTATTTTTTATTTTTTAAATCACCACTTTGATATCTTATTTGATTGTTTTTATGATGGTTTATATATTTAGCATTTTTCTAACTTTTATTTATCGGATATTAAAATTCGGTTAAATCGTATTTATTTTAAAATAATATATAATATATTAA
>NC_133320.1:20870014-20929746 GCF_012295235.1 Primulina huaijiensis | reverse complement strand
TTTTTTTTTTTTTTTGTGAAAATTCAGTTAATTAGGTCACCGATGAAATGACCAATTTTACTTCGGGTAGTCTATTTCTGTTGGTAATGAAATTCAGTTGGTTTGGTTTGACAAGTATGTGAATTTTTAGATTGAATTTTAAAGCTGATATGTGTGGACACTGATTTTTCACTTTTACTACTGGAATTTTAGAAGTTTTTGTAATATTATTTTGCTGCATGTTTGTTAGGTTTCAGTGTACTTAAATGTTGAGCCAACAGAGTCCCCTATCTTTTTAAGGGTATATATTACTGAATAATTTATCTTTTCAATGTGATTATGCAGTTTGGTTGAAATAGTTTGATCGAAAAATGGGAGGTGGATTTAGAGTGCTCCATTTGGTTCGACCATTTCTTTCGTTTCTGCCTGAAGTTCAGTCTGCAGACCGGAAAATTCCATTCAGAGAGAAGGTTATATACACTGTAATATCCCTTTTTATTTTCCTGGTCTGCAGTCAGCTGCCGCTATATGGAATACACTCCACTACGGGCGCTGATCCATTCTACTGGATGCGTGTTATTCTTGCCTCGAACCGTGGCACGGTGATGGAGTTGGGAATCACACCCATAGTGACATCTGGTATGGTTATGCAACTTCTGGCGGGTTCAAAGATCATTGAAGTTGACAACAATGTGCGAGAGGATCGAGCCCTTTTGTAAGTACTTACTAATTAAAAACTTCATTACATACTGATAGTATGTTGAGTTTTTCTGCTGAGAATTTCCTCTTGAAATTTTAAACTTAGTTTTTTTAATTTATTCTCGAGGGTTGAAATTAAGAAATCTTTCAAATTGCCTCTTGTGTGTTCCTTTCGTGTATTTAGTTATGATGTCAGATATACCTCCGAAGAGTTGCATATTTCTAAAATTTGGCCCTCTCAATCTTTCATTAAATCAAACTTTAACCTGTTTTTATTCCATGAAGTTTAGTGCCATTTATGGTCTTCGTAGTAATGCTTTATTGTTTTCCCTTGTCCAGAAATGGTGCACAGAAGCTGTTAGGCATCTTGATAGCAATTGGTGAGGCAGTTGCATATGTTCTCTCAGGAATGTATGGCAGCGTTGGACAACTAGGAGTTGGGAATGCAATCCTCATAATCCTGCAATTGTGCTTTGCTGGAATCATTGTTATTTGCCTTGATGAACTTCTCCAGAAAGGATATGGTCTTGGATCTGGAATTTCTCTGTTCATAGCAACCAATATTTGGTAAGCGGGTCCAGTATTCGTGTATTTTATGCTAGAGAGGTATTTATTTATCTGACTTTTTTTCTCTAACAGTGAAAACATTATCTGGAAAGCCTTTAGTCCAACCACCATAAACAGTGGACGTGGAGCTGAATTTGAAGGTGCTGTCATTGCTTTATTCCACTTGTTGATTACTCGAACAGACAAGGTTCGTGCCCTGAGAGAGGCTTTCTACCGGCAGAATCTTCCTAATGTTACGAACTTACTCGCCACGGTCCTAATCTTCCTTATCGTCATATACTTCCAAGGGTTCCGTGTTGTTTTGCCTGTGAGGTCAAAGAATGCTCGTGGGCAACAGGGTTCATATCCAATTAAGCTGTTCTACACTTCAAATATGCCAATAATTTTACAGTCAGCACTTGTGTCCAATCTTTACTTTATTTCCCAGGTACCTAACAACATTTCAGTAGTATGAGATGGTCAAAATTGATGAGAGCTACTTTTTGCTATTGATTAGGCTAATATGATTTGAAATTTGATAATGTGCAGTTGCTTCATAGGAGATACAGTGGAAATTTCCTTGTTAACCTTCTCGGAAAGTGGAAGGAATCTGAATATTCTGGTCAATCTGTACCCGTTGGGGGCCTAGCTTATTACATAACTGCACCATCGAGGTCATCTATATTTTTGCGTTTGTTTTTGAATCTTCACACTCTCCTTGTTTATGCTTTCTACTGTGTCGAGGAGCCTAACTTGGTTTGACACTTTTATTTTTTACCACTTCTTACATGCCTAAATTTATTTCCTTCTTATTTGCAGCTTGTCCGATATAATAGCAAATCCTTTCCATGGATTATTTTATATCGTATTCATGCTGTCAGCATGTGCCTTGTTCTCGAAAACATGGATCGAGGTCTCAGGATCCTCGGCTAAGGATGTAGCTAAGCAGCTGAAGGTATCCTCGCGCCACATTGATAATATATTCTCAAAATTTTGGCTATGACTTTTTTTAACCCTTTATCCATGAATGTCAAGAATTTGTCCTTTTGCATGCAAACGTGCCCTTCATGCGATTTATGGTTTTAAAAAAGAGATTTATTATCCTTGGTGGAAAGGAAGACCTGAATTTTCTCCCTTGCCTTCAGTGGTGGTGTTTCAATACTCGTAACGATTTGTTCCCTTTTCTTTCCTTCCAAAAGTCTCTCTTATTTTGTTTTTCGATCCCATCTCTTAGAAGGATGATGGGTACACCAGCTTGCCAATGTTTAGATTGTTGTAATTGGCCAAATACTTTGTAGCATTCCCCTTGGTGTGAAGCATGCAGCAAGAATCCATTATTCATGGTTACTCACTGTACATTTCTGGAAATGTCAGGAACAACAAATGGTGATGCCTGGGCATCGTGAATCAAACCTTCAGAAGGAGCTTAACCGGTATATTCCAACTGCTGCAGCTTTCGGTGGCATCTGCATTGGGGCCTTGACCGTATTGGCTGATCTTATGGGGGCTATTGGTTCTGGCACTGGGATTTTACTTGCAGTCACTATCATATATCAATATTTCGAGACCTTTGAGAAGGAAAAGGCAAGCGAGCTTGGTTTCTTCGGTTTCTAGAGCATCATTACACTATGAGCTCTGGCCTACACCGTCAAAAGCTTTCGTTTTTTTGTAAGTTAAGGCTTGGAAAGAAGCTTTCCAGAATTTTACACATTGAAATTCTTGTGGGTCAAAGTTGTAGTTGATTTTGTTAAATGTTACAGGGAAACTTATGCTGACTTGATTTTGGTGGTGTTGGTTTAAATTTCGTATATGACCTCGGGCTGGGATATCTAGAGGTGAATAACGTTTTCAGAACCGGACCGGACAATGGGTCTCAGGGTCTGGTTAGAAAGACCCTAAATAACTGTTTCTAAATAAGTCGAACCGACTATGAACTGATTAAAAAACCGGTTGAGCCGGTTTTCGATTTTTTATGTTTTCTTTGAAAAAGTAATTTTAAAAATCTTAAATTTAATATTTTGTTATATATATATATAAATAATTATTTGAAATTTATTAAAAATATTATTTAGTAATAATATAATTTATTTAATTTATTTTTTGTTTTAAAAAAATATATGACTATAATTGATATTTTGAATATGTGTATATGGTTATTTAGGTTTTAAAATTTTAGTAAATATATATTTTTATGTTTATATATATTTTATACGTATTTTTAGATTTTAAACTTGGATAATTATATTTTTTATTGTATATATATATATATTAAAAATATTTATAATTTAAAATATATTATTTATAATATCATATTATTATTTTATATAATTTAATGGTTTTTCAGACTGACAGTCGGTTCAACCAGTCCAGCCGGTTGAATCATTTTTCAGGTTGAATCATTTTTCAAGCTAAATCAGTATAATTATCGGTTCGGTTATGAAAACATTGGTTGACATAATAAATTCGTGTAATATGTACTTTTGAAGTTTTTTTCCCATATCTGTAACTCAACGACACACCCACACAGAGAGACTACATATAAATTCATGACTAAATCGTGAAATAGTTAGGCTGAATTTACGCTCAAATTGAATGAATTGAAATTTTATTGAAAATAAAGAACTCAGCATTTTAAGCTATTCAAGTTATCAAATTAAGCCAATTCAGTATATCGATGCCACTGAGCTCCATTTTTGAAGATGTGACAATCAATTATTATTATTATTACTATTGTTATTATTATGTTATAAATGTACACAAAAACTCTTGTGGGACGGTCTCACGAATCAATTTCGTTGGTCGAATATCTTATTTGGGACATCCATGAAAAAATATTACTTTTTATGCTAAGAGTATTACTTTTTATTGTGAATATCGGTATGATTGACCCGTCTCACAGATAAAAATTCGTAAGACCGTCTCACAAGAGACTTACTCATAAATCTAATGAACGATTATCAATTATATTAATTATTATTTTGTCAAGTGAGATCATTATTATAATCTTGGTAGATTTATAAAAGCTGTTTTAAGATTTGTATCGCTAATCGGAAATAAATTTAGAGGAATATGAATAAATTTATCTCAACAAATTATTTTGATCGGGTTAACAACACTGAAATTTTATTCGTATTAGTTGAGTTTTCAGTAAATCAATCAGTTTAAACTGTGCGAAAGTAAACTGATTGAGAATGTTCGAACAAATGATTTATCAAGAAAATCAGTTAGGTTATACTGAATTGTATTTAAGGTATGTAAACTATGAAGTAAATAAGTACATAGTTGTTTATAGATATTCGGAGATTTCAATACTTCTACTTCACATCTTCTTCCTCACAGAAAAATTATCAATATGGCTCTATAATCAGTTAAACTCCTTAAAAAACTTTTTTTTTTTTTTTATAAACATTCAGTTTTCTTTATCGAATTCAGTTAGGTCAGACTATATAACCATATGTTGGATCAACATGGTTAAATCATAAAAACTTAAATATTCCAACAACTAGGTACTAGTAATCTTCTATACAGGAGAAATAACAATTCTTGAACTCTTTGTTTGAATTCTCTAATTCCTACTTTAACTGTTGCTGATTTGTAACTCGTAATTAATACGATTATTTATGTGTTCTCTTGTTATAGATTTATAACAATCAAGTGAGATCATTATTATAATCATTTTTGGAGAATCGAAATCACCATATAATTAACTTTTGAATTTTAATTAAGTTAAACAGACGCTAAACATAATATGAGTGTAAGAAACATACAACCATCACTCGGATGATAGCCTATTAAAGAACAAAGGGTCAACGAATTCCAAACAATTAATTATCATAATTTACAATCTTTACTTGGAAAACATATATTAATTAACACAATCCGAAAGCATTTGAAAGAAAATCGAACTTTTGAATTATATTTTGATCGAAGTCATAATATAAATGATTTCAAAGACGTTTTCGTTATCTGGACACATTTTATCAAGCTAGAGCATTCGAAATTCATCTTTGCAATGTTTACAAATGTTTTTTTAAAAATGATTATGAAGTTTTTCTTTAAGAATTTACAAATTTTATAAAAGAAAAATCCATAATAACTTTTTTAAAAATCATTTACAAACATTCTTATTACTAATTATAATGAATTTTAAGTATACCCTACATCAATGTTATGTAAAACTCATATTTCAAATCAAATTTTGAATTATATTTCTTTATTTAGATTAAATCCTTAATTAGATCCAATAGAAGAAGTAAATCAAATTATAGCGACGACAGATTTTCTCGTTAAAAAAATAACGATTACGAATTACGTTTTATATTGAAATATATATAAACTCACTACTGTATGTATAAAACAATAATTACAAAACCCCAAAAAAGTACAATAAATGTATTTATTTTTCAAAACTATTTTGTAAAAAATATAAAACATAAAAATATCCTAATCAATTTCTACATTATTTCAACTTTGGGGATCTTATTGTAGAATATACCATTGGAGATGATAGTGGAAATGGCATGTACACGCACGAATTCATCAAATTTCAATAAAAAAAAGAAGCAATTGTTCGGTTGAAAGTAGGGATGTAAACGAACCAAACCGTTTGTGAGCTATTTGAAGCTCGATTCGATAAAAGCTCGTTGGAGCTCGTTTAATGAGGCTCGTTAAGATAAACAAACCAAACTCAAGCTTTACATTACTCGGTTCGTTAGCTCGTGAACATGTTCGTTGGTAAGTTTATGAGTAATCTTTTAGATGAAAAAATAATAGTTTTGATATTTGATTTATTGATTTTACATATTGTTTATGAAATATATAGAAAAATCTATTAAATTTATTTATTATAATAAATTTACAAATTTTAATAAGAATAATATATTTTTCTTTAAATATTAATTTACTTTTTAATTAATTTAATGAAAATTTAAATGTATAATTCATATTTATTAAGCTTGTTTAGGCTCGATAAAGGCTTGAATAAGCTCGTGAGCCATGCATATATTCGTTAAATAAAGCTCGAGCTCGGCTCGATTATAAACGAACCAAGCTCAAACATTCAAGAGTTCGGCTCAGCTCGGCTCGACTCGATTACGTCCCTAGTTGAAAGGCTTATCCAATTTGTGTGTTGGAATATGCAAATTGACGAATTTGTATTTTTCTACGATTTGTGGACTGTTGATTAATATTTATATAATTGTCGAGACATCAAGTAAATTGCTCAGCAAATTCACAGTAATTATCATGTTATTTTAAACTCCAAAAGTCATTGTTATATAATTTATACTAATGGATTGTAGTATATGCGATGCGTGTGTTACGTAAAAAAAATATAGAACGAAGTAGTTTTTTTTTTAAAATAAAAATTTATAACTTTTTAAAATTGAAATGGTAGAATATAAAATAAAATATAAAGAAAAATCATATTATATAATATAGTAAAATCATGTAGTTAGTTTGATAAGATGATAAGTGTTTTATGTAAATAAGAAAGACAAAAACTTGTGTGAAACGATCTCACAGGTCGTATTTTGTGAAACAAATATTTTATTTGGGTCATCCATGAAAAAGTATTACTTTTTATGCTAAAAATATTACTTTTTATTGTGAATATCGGTAGGGTTGACCCGTGTCACAAATAAAGATTCGTGAGACCGTCTCATAAGAGATCTACTCAATAAAAAAATTACATTATAACTATGTATAATCCGTCTACGTCACTTTTGTATTATATATAATAATATATTTATGTCAGATATCTGATAAATAAAACCAGATTTAAGTTTTATAATGATATTCAATGTTGATTTATTTAAAAAATTTAATATTCAAGTAAATAATTTTAGCTTTATTAAATAATTAAGGATATTTGAAAAAGAATTAATATATTCAATTGATAATTTTGATGTATAAGATTTTGATATGAAAATTCAATAATGAATTGAGAATTTCTAGATATAAAGCTTTCTATGCTTTCTTTAACTTCTGTTTTTTCCCCTTAAAAAAATGATTTCATTTCGAATTGTAACTAGTTTCACCAGCCCGTTTGAATTTGAAAATCATCTGAGAGGATTTTGTTGAATTTTTTGGAATCCATCAAAATTAATGATTGTTTTTTGAACTATAAATTGGAATTCAAAGTCATTTATTTTAATTTCAATGTCATCTTGTAATAATTAAGTTTTTTTCCTTTCTTTTATAAATATATTTTCGTAATACAGTCGACTCAGTCTATAACTAGAACAAAAAGTAATAATTTTTGACATGAAAAACAATTTTTTTTGTGGATTAGATCAGATAGGAGATTTGTCTCACAAAAATGATACATGAGAAGATAGTTTCTATGCTATCTTACAAAATATTTTTTGTTGTTATAATAATTTTTAATAAAAAATTAAGGGATTGTGCTAAAATTAAGAACTCTAGAAATGGTTCCTTCTTGAGATTTTTCTACTCAATCTTGACTCAATTTTTTTAAAGAAACAATTTTTTATTTTTGAAAATGAAATGAGACGATTTCTTCTCTCTCTGTCTCTTTTTTCTTTTCTTTTCTTTTCTTTTTTTAATGAAATGAGAGATTTCTGATTGTCTGCAATTGCACACAAGCACACACCCCAATACATGTCCACCGTCAGTTGCCTTTGTTTTGTGTTTGTGTGTGTGCTCTCACTAAAATATTTATCTTTCTCTCTCCTGTGTGTACCACCTGGTATTCCGGCGGGAGAGAAGGAAGTGAAAGTGTATAAGTAAAAGTAAACAATTCCCCAGCTTCTACGAAACTGTATGGAAGTGTTCGTTGTCTTTGTTCTTTTTCTTTCCGTTCAGACCCTCTTCTTCATCATCAACATTTTCTTCTGCTATTTGTTTTGATCTTACCGTTTTAGCAGTTGGATGTCTTCTTCATCGTGCTGATGAGGTACTCCATTTTTCTCATCCCTTCTTCAACCATCTGGTTATGCGATTATGACGGTTTATTTTTTGTCCCCTGTGTATTTAGGTGGATTTTCCCTTGTATTCTTTCTTCATTTGCTTGTTTTTTCGGTTAAATTTTATGGGTTCTTGTTAAAATCTTTAAATTCAGTTCGTCTTTGGGGTAAAGTTGCGATCTTTATGTGTTTTACGGTGCTATAGTTGTACTCTTTTCGTGGATTTCATTCTGTGTAGGGTCGTGTTAAATTTTTATCGTCTTTATAGTTTAGAAATTTATTAATATATATTGAACTAATCTGTCTTGCGGTTTGTGGTTGGGTTGACCTTAATTATGTCGTGTAAAGAAGGTGATGTTTTTAGATTAATCTGTGCTCAAGCGGACCCAAAAATTATATGTGAGCGGAGTCCACACCCGATTTTATACATTTTAGAGATTAATCTTGTATTTTAAGAAAATCACACTGAGGGTAGTATCTGACCATTTTGTGGTTTTAAGTTTTTTAATGCAATATTTTCAATCATGTGCCATGGTGCATTTTAGTTGTGACATTTTCATCTTTCTTTTATCGTATTTCTTGTTTCATCAATTTGGTAATAGCTTACTCCATTTTTATCCATTTGATATAGAACATGCATGTGGGCCATTGGTGATAAACCTAAGTAACTAAGTCTGCCTTGAATGCTCATACCCCTTTTATGTCTAAATATGGCCACTTATTTGTTCAAACAGTCAAAGATGGCAATTGGAATTTTGTGTTTGATTCAGTGTATTTCTGAACTTGGTAAGACAAAAATATTTCATATTGCTTTTCCTTCATTGCTCTACATTATTCTTGGCCGGAAGGGGAAGGTCATAGTTTGTATTTAAGTAATCCGGAGTAAGAAATTGAACTGGTTCGGGTGGGAGTTATGAACTATAACATTTGAATAAAAATTACTGATATGTTCATTTTTTGGGTCAAGGTTCGAGCACTTCTGGCTGTTCACACTCTTGTTTGATTTGAAAATTTAAATTGTTCCGTCATGCTGTGGTGTTTGAGTAGTTCCTTTATCAAATTTGAATATGTAATATCATATAATTTGAATTATTTTATTTTATTTTTGCCTGTACAAACCCTTATAAACCTTGATAGGTCTAAGTGACTAAATTTTGTTTTTAGTATTGTTCTATCAATTCCTTTCAATTTGTATATGTTGCAAATTCCAATTTAAGTTTTAAGTAAAAATTTCTCTTTATTCTTCCGTTGATATGTAATTTATACACTTCATCACAAATATTAAATTGGGTAAAAATCCATGTGAAAAACAAAATGGTAACTCCAGCAGTACGAGAGCGTTTATCTAATTCGAAGACGAATGTACTAATAATGAGATTTATAGATAAATGTTAAATTCAAAATCTATTTTCTGAACTTACAGATGGAGCTATTGTGATACTCCCTTTCCTTCAATGCTTTATCTTTGTAGAAAGTGATATTAATGGAGCAATCATCAAAAAATTCAGTTGCTGGTTAGTTGAAGAAACCTTTATCTCCCATTTTTGACTTTTTACCATGTGTTATATTTACAAGTATGTTCGTTAATGGATGTTTGAGTTACACATTTCCTTACACCAAACTTCCTTAATTTTTTCTAAGATCTTTTTTCAGGTTCATCTTATCAATTTAATACCAGTCGATGGAAAGAAAACAACTCATGCGGACTTCCTATCGTAACTGATGCATATAATTTGTCTAGTGATGCTAGCTTATTTTCTACCTCGTTACCTATCCTTCAACATGAAAAATGTGAGCCCAAGAAGCAAGCTAATGACTGTATATTCTTGCGATTTTTCCCTTCTATTAAAAGTTTTCATGGAAGAGCTTCTTTTGATATGCAGTTAATTTTACCGAGCTGGGACAAATTGTTAGATCAAGTGATGGCGGTCTCCATAACCTAAATAAACTTTGTCTGGAAGAAGTTAGGGATTCATTAGAAGATGTTGAATTGAGTAAACTTGGAATCTTTCTTCCTGGCGATGAAGACGGGCTTTATGCTGGCCCTGAGGATGATTTTGATCTAAATGGGTTGCCAACTCGAGTCGAGGACTTGGATGATGATTTGTTTGGAAGTGGAGGGGGAATCGAAATAGAATCTGATAATCAAGAGAATCTTGCAAATGGTGTGTCGAGGTTAAGTTCTTCTACTAGTGGTATCAGTGGAAACACCAATGTTCATAATGGTTTCACAAATGCTGTCAGAACCTTTTCTGGTGAGCACCCATCTGGAGAGCATCCTTCAAGGACTTTGTTTGTTAGGAACATCAACAGCCATGTTGATGATTCTGAACTTAAGTTCCTCTTCGAGGTATTATTATTTAGATTCCGAAGTCTTTGGAAGTTGCAATGTTTCTATCTCTAATTCTCAGTTGTCACTTCTTGTGTATTTTGGATTAGTAATTATAATTTTGGATGTTATACCTGAGTTTTGGACAAAATAAAAGATCTTGTATCAGTTGACTTGGTTGGTTTCAACTGTGAAAGAGTGTCAGCATTATACCATGTTCATAATATATATATTGAGATTTGAAAAAGGAATATTCAAGATTTATATACTGAATGTGGTTTATTTTGCAAGCGATGCATTATAGTCTTAAGTAGTTCTCTTTTTGGCCATTGTATGATGTGAACTCACTTATAGTTCCTGATTTTGTGACCATCTAGAGGGAACAATGTTTCGCTATGCATAAAATTGCATATTTTATGAGTGTGCAATTTTATGAGTGTTTTTAACTATACGTAGATTGGTGGCGTTTTTTTTAAAGCTGGACTTCATCTCCAACATCTTTTTTCTGAACCTAGAGTTATTGGGAAATGACATTTTGTTTCTCGTCAATTTACTGATTAATTAAATAGTTTTTTAAAGTGATATCAATTTACTCGTGTGATGGCAATTGACATTTTCTTAGTTTTTTAAGGTTATTAGTCTTTCAAGACTCAAAAGTTCGAAAATCATTTGAAATTTCCCTATTTCTCTGCTCTGCATTCCATGTGAATGTTATTCTCATTTCTGGTTCAGGGTGCTTTTCAACATTATTTTTTATTTAATATAATTGTTTACTTTTAGGATTTTAAATTCGATCGAAACTGATTTATCATTAATGTTTTGTTCTCCTCCTCCTAATAGCAATATGGAGATATCAGAGAAATTTATACTGCATGTAAGCAAAGGGGGTTTGTTATGATATCTTATTATGATATCAGGGATGCTCATAAAGCAATGAGCTCATTACAAAACAGGCTACTAAGAGGAAGAAATCTTGATATTCATTTCTCGATTCCAAAGGTTTGGACAGATATACTTTTTTTCACAGTTAGGAATTAGTTTTCGAGCTGTTGACACTATACCGAGTACTGACAACCTTTTTTTGCTACATGCAGAATAACCCCTCAGAGAAAGACTTAAATCACGGAACTCTTGTAGTGTTCAATTTGGATGCATCCGTATCCAAGGACAAACTTCTCAAAATATTTGGAGCTTATGGGGAAGTTAAAGAGGTAGAATAATGGATCAAGTTAATTTGTTATTTATTACTTCCAATAAAAAATTTTTTCCTTGTCGGAGATTCGATGACATTGATATTATTTGCTTAAAAATGTAGATAAGAGAGACCCCTCACAAACAAAACCACAAGTTCATTGAGTTTCATGATGTTAGAGCTGCCGAGGCTGCTCTCAAGGCTTTAAATCGGTGTGAAATAGCAGGGAAGCGTATAAAGCTTGAACCTAGCCGACCCGGTGGAGCTCGACAGAGGTAACTTCTCATTTTCTGCTACCTTGCATTTAGGAGCATGAACAGGCCTAACTGAGCTAGGGTCGAGCTCAAAGTTTAATGTATTAGGCTTGAGTAAATAATTGTTTTTCTTAATTTTTAAGTATTTCTATGATTAATTTACCCTTAGTTTCGTAATAAATTATATAATCTATAAATTAATGTTAAAAAAATCAAAGATTACTTTCATCAATATACTCCAAACTCGAACTTGAATTATGGGCTTCAGAAAATCAAGCTTGTCAAGCTCAAGCTCGAGATACTTGAACATTTCTTGGGTTGAGCTTGGACTAAAAAATCTCTTAGATCGAGCTTGAGCTTGGGTATTGAATTTTTTCTTGGTTGAGTTGGAGTTGGGTGTTACTTGAGCTCAACTTGGCACAATTGCACCGGCCATGTACATTGGCATGTTTTTTTTTTCCATTCATTGTAAGCATTTAATTAATTGACAATCCTCCGCTTACTCCATAATGATTGAAATTGCGTTTTTTTTCTTCTTCTCCTTGCGTGCAGTTTAATTCAGCGACTGAGCCGAGTGCAGGATCAGGTTGAAGGCCGAGCTTCTCGGCATCAAGTTGGTTCACCCATACTCATCTCTTCCCCAGGCATGTTATGTTGTACATTTTTTACAATCACTTAAAAATGCAAGCCATTTCCCGTGTTATGGACAAGCTTAAAGTTTCCACTGAGTTCTTTGCAGGCGCTTGGCCATATTTTGGCAGTCCAGTTGAGCACAATCCATTGTACAGTTGTGATCAATCATCAAACTTCAGAAGCCTGAGCCCCGTTGGAAGCAATCAATCATCTGGTTCAGCCTCTCTACTTCTTTCTCGGGTTTCAAATCCCGTGAAGATTGCACCTATCGGTAAGGATACTGGAAGAATAGGTCATCTGGACCAGGATCATTCTTCTTATCCCAGTACAAAGTTCAGTATAAGTCCTGGACCAACCTCACCATTTAGTGATTCCCTGCCGTCTAGTGATGGAACACTTTCAGGTTCTGAGTTTCTTTGGGGAAGTCCCACTGTTCAATCAGAGCTTATTAATTCTTCAGCCAGGTCACCATCCTCGAAGGGACATCCACTTCCATCGAGTGGTCATGGAACTAGTTTTCTTTATACTAGTCAGCACGGCTCATTTCTTGGCTCACATCTTCATGTGGGCTCTGCTCCATCTGGTTTTAAATTAGAAAGGCACTTCGGTTTTCCCCCCGAGTCTCCAGGAACATCTTCCCTCAACCAGGGAGTTTTTGGAGCCACAGATTTTAGATGTAACAACAGGTGTCTTGTACGGAATATAACTGGCCCAGTGAACCTAGGAGGTACTTCTACCGGTTATTTCACCCAAAGTGCTTCTCCTAGTTCAAGAATGCCGTGGACATCTAGAAATGGCTCGGCATATTTCAGAGACAGTTCTTTTGGATGCAAGGGAGCTACCAGCAATGATGAAATAACCAACTGTTTTCGAATTGGAAGGATTGTGAGTGACGTCCAGCTGGAGATTAGGAAACAATATCAATTAGACTTGGAGAAGATTGTCAAAGGGGAAGATAATAGGACTACTTTGATGATTAAAAACATCCCAAACAAGTAAGAGTCAGGAAAACATTCTCTTTGTGAATTGTGATGTTATACCTCAACATACATACTGTTCCATCCGACTGTAGGTACACTTCGAAGATGTTAATTGCTGCCATTGATGAGATGCAGGAGGTTATCTATGATTTTATCTATTTGCCAATAGATTTTAAGGTAATTTTTGGTTCAAATTTTTTTCTCTATGTTCACTCGGTGAATCCATCGCAGCTATGTCATACGCTGATTTTTTGGTCCAGAATAAGTGTAATGTTGGGTACGCTTTCATCAACATGGTATCTCCTTCGCATATCATCACCTTTTATAAGGTGCGTGCTTTGTTTTCTTTTTTCTTCTTTGGGACTGAAAGGAACAGTTTTTCTTCTTTTTGTGTTGCATGATTGTATACGATATACTTTGTCCGGATGTATCACTATTATTTCCAGCCAGTCGCGTAATTAATATTATGTTTTATCCCTATAAAAATCAAATCTTTTGGGTAACAAATTAATTTGTGATACGTAACTCTTTGCAGGCATTTAACGGAAAGAAATGGGAGAAATTTAACAGTGAGAAGGTTGCTTCCTTAGCATACGCAAGAATACAGGGACTGGCAGCTCTCATCTCGAACTTCCAGAATTCAACTTTAATGAACGAAGACAGGCGTTGCCGACCAATTATTTTCAAATCAGAATGCCAAGGGACTGGTGATGTGGTACGCATTATATTAGCTATTTTGCACTAATTTCCTCACTCAGCATGGATTTGGTCGTCTCTGAGCATATAAGATACGTTAATTCGTGGACACCACTTTAGTTTATTAGATAATGGGCAAATGTAAGAGAGTGATTACATAATCACTTTTTGAAAAATATCTCATGGAACTGAGCTATTTTCTTTTTCATGAGGAACACTAGTTAAACCCAATTTGACTTTTTGAAGAGAAACTAAAGGACAAGCTATTAACTCCACAAATTTCATCTTCTCGTATTTAAACTTAAGGGCCTTTAACAAATGCCCAACCAAACATCATTCTTTTTTCCGAAAATCTTCTTTGTCTAAACATACTTAAATGTAATACGAAATGTTGTTGTTCATCCATCCTAAATCAAAATTCTAGTTCCGTCCCTTCTTCAAGCATCCATTTTTTTTACTTGAACTCTGTAGTAATTTGTGCTAAATGCTTGGGTTAAATTAGTTTTTGTCTCACTTCCTATTTGGTTTGCACATGCTTCAGTTTTTGTCGTTTGCCGAGTTAGTGGTATTTTTCCACAATGCTATATCCGCGGTTATTTTTTGGCTACGCAGGAACATTTTCCACCTGGAAATCTGAATATTCTCATACGTCAGCCAGATGGATCTTACACAGGAGATTTTCTTGACAGCCCAAAGGGCGATCCAGACTCTCAGTAAGAAAGTTTCTGCAAAAACGTTGGCAATATTTCTGTTCTACATGTTGCTGTTCATTGTCAAATTGGAGTATCAACATTTTCTCTATATACAACACCAGAAAGGGATCACTAATACGTTTATCAGGTTGAAGCGTTGCAACACCTCTGCTCATCTTTCTACATGCTTTCTGTACTTCCAGTTTCTTCTTTTCTTGTTTATATTTCGACACTTTCTGTCATTGTAAATTGTAGTGGTTTATAGATGTCAAAAGGGTCTGAAGTTATTTATATATACACATTATATATTGGATAGTGTGTTGTTTCAGAATTGTATAGTTGGGGCTAAGGACGAACTTTACATGATTCTTCACATTAATGCACATATTTATCAGTCTTTGGTTTGTAAATCTGCTGCCTTTTTTATGTACTTCGTGGTATGTAACATAGAGTGAACAGTTGACTTCATCAATTTTAACAAATTACAAAATCAAGCGAATTGAGTCGAGTAGTTGATATTCCTAGACTGAACTAATTGAATTTTTAAAGTCGCTGAATCAAAATGTTTAAAACAATTAAAATAGGCGATTTTTGCAACAAAGTTGGGGAATCTAGTTGTAACTTGTCTGTTTATGGCTACTTTTAGACTTTGTTTTTTTCAAGGAAACAAGAGAAATTGAGTCTGTATACCTGAAATTCTTGAACAACAACCAAACTATCTAATAAATTGGATTGCATCTCTGAATTAACTGAATCTGCTTTATCATTTTTATTTGCCTGGAGTATTGCTCGTCTCTAAATAAAGATAAGGGGCCACTCTTGCATGATTCAAAAATATTGGAATTGTACGTTTACTGCGTAATAATGAGGTCGTTGTTAAATGATCTCAAGCAAGTACCACTGGGTAGATGGTTAATTGTCTGAACCGAAAGTAACTAATGATCTTCCTCAAAATAAGAGTGCCCATTGTGCAGGGTAGACAAAGTGTGCCTCACCCTTTTCTGTATTTTTGGCAAATCCTCAGATTTGGAGAGCATCGGCTATAGATCCCGCGAGACTCAAAACTTCGAAAGGTGGCTTATTAGAGATGGCATTCACAGTGTTCATGCAAGAATCCGTGATCCAGAAATGGGTGAACGCCTTCTCCAAGTCTGCTAAGAATGTCGTAGTCAGCCACAAGATAATTGGAAGAGAGTCGCTGAAACTAAAACACACACACGATACCTTCACTCTTGTGAACAAAGCGATCCCAAGACTTATTTGGAAACACGGCATGAGTTACGTAGGCACTCACCTTTGCTGCACCGTGAGAAGCCAACACTTTCTGACAGGCAAAAAACAGTAGCAATATAACAAAAAGAAATAAAGTTTTTGAGCCATCACAAATACATTGCCTACGGAATTTAACGTTGAAGGAGTGATTACCAACAACCATATGGTTGAAGCTATATTACCACTACCTTGATGAGGAGAGGTGGTGGGTTTCAGTCTCGAGTTTCAAACCCACTTATGATTCTCTTCCCGAAACAAGAAAAAAATAATTAGAACAAATCGAATGAATTGATTATGTACTTCTGAACCCAAAAGTCCAACGGTCCCAATTACCTAGTGAAGTTCGACTCAAACTTTTTCCAAGCTTGAATTTAATTATAACAGCTTAAAAGTTAGCAAGCTGGCTCGGAGCTTTACATTATTTGAAAAACTTTTAAACTAATCATGCTTGGTAAACTATATCGAAACTAGTAAGTCTTTTTTTTTTCCTAAGGAGAAACTCGTAAGTCTTTTGAACAACATAGTATATAGTAATATATTTATACATCGATTTTGCTCCAGCAAAGTTTTTATATAAGCCATTCAGCTTGGCTCAAGTTCAAGAACTAAATGATTGAGCTGGTAATGTTGAGCTCATTTGATCATAGTCGAACATGGGACATCAGCCATCATAATCCTTTTCTTGCTTGCTAGAACTATAGCAATATAAAATCACAATTGACTAACTGTGAGCAATATTATGCAAAAAAAATTAACGTTAAACAAAATATCAAAGACAGATAAGCTGAGGTTAATACGTTGGAAAATCATACTCTAGCAAAAATTAAGAGAGAGTCAAGAAAGAACACCTGACACTCAATTAGGGTCCCACCAGATTGCACCAAGTCATCAACAATGACAACATGGCATCCAGACGGATTACCCTCTTTTATCCTAACTATTCTTTTGTCCCCTTCACGAACCTTGTTGCAAATAACCTGTGCCAAAAATAAGACATAAGCTCCAAAAAATATGATATATAATGAAAAACTACAGTGTGACATTTTTAATTATTATAAACAACCATAGGAAACTGATCTAACAGCTTGTGGAATCGTTTCCAAGCTCCATCATCTGGAAACGCAACAACTATCTGGTAAAAGAAGGTTAAGTTGGAAATAAGTATGATACAGTTAAAAGATGAACTAAATGGTTTCTTGACACTCTAAGACGCCATTATTCACTAACTTAGGAAATAAGGAACCCACCTTCTCAGTTTCAGGAAGCTGGTGAAGCCGCTGCTTCAAGAGTGGGATCCCAGTCTCAAACAAGGGCAAAATAGTGTCGCTAAAATAAAATCTTTCCTGTGGAAATGAAAAGATGGAATAAAACTACGTTTTTTAGTATCAAGTTAAGAGACAGAACCATTTCTGAATCAAATAATTTCAAGAAACAGAGTACATAGTTCTGAAATGGTGAGAAATAAACAGAAGTATGTGATAAACTATAAGTGACAAGAATACCACTATGATTGAAAATAACCTGCAAAGCATGTATATCATAGATAACTAAACTGGTGGGACCACCCCTTGAGATAGGAATGTTTGATAGCATTCTAGCCAAGGTAAATGCTGTGGCAACATCTCCTTCCTCTTCAATTCTTTCAAAGGAACCAGTTGGAAAGAAAGGTAGCACCACAGTAAATGACGCAGCAAACAACATAGGAAGTGCATAGATCACCGAAAGCTGTTCAAAAATTACTGCAGTTGAACTGAAAGATGCTAAAAAGGCAACATGCTGGCCTCGAATGTCATGTGCATTCTTTATGAAAAGATTTGGAAATCCATCATCGAAGCTCCTGTTACACAGTCAAATTCAAGGTAAACTAAACCAGATAAAGCCTTACGCTGTACTAAACATAATTTACAATATTCAAACATCACAAGCATTTATGTACAGATATTTTGGGATTAACATAATCTATTAGATAACTATTATTGACACAATTGTCACGAGTAAAATGAAATAAAGGTAGGTGCTGGAATATATGAAAAAAACTGACAATCATTGCATAGTTCGTGTGCCAGAAACCATTTATGTGCAATTTTTCAAGACAAAACTAATTCCCCTCAAAACCAAAAATAGATTTCTTGTCCAAATCTTTTGCTATTAAAATGATTCACCGAATAGGGATCAGTGACAATATTGTTAATAGGAGATCAGGCAGACGCCAGAAGTTATACTAACGCCACCACGGTGATCAACATCAGCAACTTTCCTAGGCTATCTCATGCCGTCAATTAAAAATTAGGACTTGCGATAAACTAAGTTACTCCAAGAAAAATTGTGGCCTGTGGGCTTGAGCAATCTTTATTACAGAAGAGCATTTGACTCGGCACAAGTAGACAAGCATAGAAGACTATAAATAACAAGAGCCATCTCCTCATTAGTCATAACCATAATGCAAAAAAATCCGTACCCCAAAAGTTTTCACTAAAGGAAATGTGACCCATTTCAGAATAAACAAAGGAACTTCTTTTCAAAATCAAAAGAGTAAAAAACTTCAAAAACTAAACAAATATTGTTGTATCCGAGGGGCACTAGGCCAAAAAAAAAAAGAGAGAACAAACAAACACACCCACAAAAAAAAAAGACAGCTATTGAAACTGAAACTCCACATCCCCTGCATCACCAAAGAACCCAAAAGAAATCTCTTAGTTTACCTCCAGTTAATGGATTGAAGCCGAATGAGGTCCGATTGAGCAGCTACGTTGCGCGCCAATTCCTCAGCCTCCTCACAGTAGAAGAGGAACACTTGCTTCTTCTTTGGCCTCTCCATATCTTCGATCTTCTTCCTCGCGAGGTGCCTGAAAGTGACTTCCGCCGGCACAGGGTAGAGTGAGATGTCTGCGACTGCTAAGAAGGCCAAATTACTAAGGTGCAACGCACAACTTCCGAACCTCCGTCTTTCGGGCTTCGTCTAAGTGGGCCCCATTTTTTTCCTTTATTTTATTTTTTTGTCATTAATTTAAAGATTTTTGTAAATATATATCATTATCATGATTCATGCCCAGCAAAATATAACTTTTGGGAAAAAAGTGTTGGAGAATAGTTTTAAAAATGGTTTGAGAGATTAAAAAAATATAATAGATTTTTTGTGAGATGATCAATTTGTCTATATTTATAATAATAAGTAATACTTCTGGTATAAAAAAGTAATACTTTTAATTGGTGACTTACATAGGAGATTCGTATCACAAAATTGATGTGTAAACCGTCTCACAGAAAAATTTATGTAAAAAAATATATTTTTGTTATTTTTCAATCTGAAAAAAATGTATCAGGTTATCAAATAAATTGATAATTGTTTTATACTTGCAACATTTTTCTCATTTTTTTCCCTCAATTAATCAGAGTACTTTACATACACATTCCCTTTTTTTTATTTCATAAATTTTAAGTTTTGGGGACCAGTTTGCCTTATCAAATCAAACTAATGAAAATATCATATGTTGTGTCAATTTAGAATTTTCACAAATAATCAACAAAATTTGGTCCTATTTTCAGTTCCAATTCATATTTTAATTTCAAATTCGAAGGAACATATGCATCAGTTCTAAAAAATTTGGGTTTTCATATCTGAAATTTCATCATACCACAAGTTTTGGAAGGTATGAAGAACCCTGATACCCGGTTGAGTGAAAAGTTACCAAAACAAGATCTATACAAACTTAAATGGATATAATCAAGCTATGAAATTCGTTGTTGTTAAGGAACAATTCTACATTATCTTTAGCCTAAGGGTATGCTAATGTCAAGAAATGAGCCTACTTAATCTATCAAACAACTATTATAGGATCGAGTGTTTGTCGTTTTACTAAAATTTATAGCTAATAATAACTGTACAACTCAAATCTTTTAAATCATACAATAGTTCAAGCACCACATTTCGATTGTTTTATCCAGTAGGGATAATTATTGCATCTCAACAATCTTTCTCTCAAATAATTACACTTCTTGCAATCAATAAGAATCGAACTCCTGACATTGGTTCTGATATCAAATTATAGAATAGAGCGTTTGCCGCTTTATTATCAAAAATTATAACTGATAGTAACAGTACAACTCAAATATTTTAAACTATGTACAACAGTCAACATTTCAAACACAACTTTTCGATTATTCTAACCAGAAAGAATGATTATTCAACTCAACAACTATGTACCATCGTCCGGGATAGAGCTAGGAATTCAAATTATGGTAGCCGATCCCTCGGTCACCTATGCGAAATCAACGCATGCATGACAAGTAATAAAATGCCTCGCGGTGGTAACCGATCTCGAACCATGACGATCGAGTTGCTATGCGTTCGATCTTACATCTTCATAGGATCGTGCATCAATATATAAATCTTGTGTGTTTTTTTTTATTTTTCGATTATTAATGATCGTTTCTCATAGTTAAAATGGGCTTGAATTCTAACAAATTTTATAATAGTGACGTACAAAACATTTATTTCCTTGGTTAAATTGGACTGATGATATCGGGAACGTTGGGTTTGGTGGTTGTTAGGTTTGTGAAGTCAGGCCTAATCATTTAAGTTGTGGGACGAAATTCTTATGTATAATATGAATAAAATAAAATTATAAATCATTGATCATTTTAAATAAATTTAGAAATAATTAAAATAATGGGGACATATTAGGTGAGCAAAAAGAACTTCACCATCCACACAAAAACTAGTTATTCCAATGGTCTCTCAATAAATTAATCGCAATAAATACAAAAGAAAAACTCAACATTCACAGAAAAATTCGTTCTTCGCAAAATTTTGGTCCAAATGCTAGCGTGAGTAATATATTACAAATAATTTGAAGTTGGTCTATTTATATTTTACCCTAATGTCTATTAATACAGGACAACATAAAATATCAAATTTCTCTGAAATTATAGTTCTAATAAATGGCTGTCAGACTTTTAAATCTACCCGAGAATTTTATAAGCTTAACAAGACAAAAACATTGTCACTTTTTCACATGATTTTCTGAACATAATCTCTTCCACTTCTTTGACAGAATAGAATGCAATTTAATAATTTTACAACTCACAGCTTTGTATTAATTCTATTTAAGTTGACAGCTCAAACGGATCAGAATTGTTTGATGAAACTTCAATTTCCACTCAGTGAAGTTTCATAAAACAATTTCATTTTATTTTATATTGAAATATTTAATTTGATTATGGTTATGAAATTGGGTATTAAATTTTACAGTATTTTTTTTAGTACAATTATGGGTATTCAATTTAATTTTACAGTTTCATAAAAAAAAAAAAAAAAAACTGAGAGAGTACAATATTTATGAAAGCTTTGGGCCCAATCTAATAACCATCTTTCAAAACTGCAGTGATTGGTGGCTAGTTGTCTCCCAAGCACAAGAAAGTGTCAAGTGTGTGCTGATAATTAAAAGGTTAGTCGATATTCAGTCTTTAAGTTCAAACATAAGTTATGATTCAGTCATCGTATCAGAAAAACTTAGTTTTAGTTTTCTGATCTGACATGTTTTTCATTTCAACGCTCTGAAATTCAAAGTTCAAATATTATATTACATATACTCAGTTTTATTTTTTAATTGATATATGATATATTTGTATTTTGTTTTCAATGATGTGTACCTTATTGTCCCAAAAAAATGTTAATATTTTATACCTAAAAATTATAATTATATACCTAATTTAATTCGATTGATACTTAAAATTTGTACATTTGTACTATAATCTCGATTATTTGTATCTATATTTATTGTTTTAGTTTTTCGTGTCTTATATATAAAATAAATAATACATCAAATTAAAATCTATAGATATCTCATAAATTTATGAAACAACATTAACGGTTGATACTTATTTGAACTCAAAAAATACCATGAACCTGAAATGATAAAAACAAGTAAAATCAGGGAGCTCAAACTAAATTTTCTAACATAAGAACTGAATCTTTAACTTATATTTGATATCACACACCGAAAAAGATACCCATAATTAAACAGAGGGGAGGGGTCAGTGTCGACAGCGGTGAAAGATTAGAAATCCAATTGGAATTTGTACAAAAATAATTTTGTCCAATAATTTTTTTTCAGCTGCTTGCATGCATGCTTTCATTTACTCGTACATTTAATGTACCTTATCATTTGTGTTCTATCTTTCAACAACTTTCTGCCATGCCAACAAGTCATGAATCTTGCTTTTATGTGCATCATAAAGAGATTGAACACAAATTGTATTTTATGAGGTGAAAAAATTAAGTTTGGATCATTTTTATAAAAGTTGTGAATAAAAATTATCGTCCTTTTTTTGTTGTTTCAGTCTATTTTTTTACGAGAATACGTACTGATATGACATTACGCCCATCAGTTTTTTTNGTACTAAATGTAGACATTAACTATAAACCTAGATTGTGAGCTATAATTATTTTGAACAAATCCTATATTATTTTGAAGAATTTCCAATTTGGAATTAATTCCTTCAAAATTAAACCCGTATTACGTTCTTACAATGAAAAATAAAGAAATTATATAAAATTTTTTTACTATAAACGAACAAATCGCAGTCGAGATTAGGAGTTTAATTTAGATTAATGGGCGAGAATTTCTCGCGCGAGCTCAGACACCACCACTCTGGAAATATTTGTGAAATATATATGGATGTAGAATATGTAGAGTCTTTTGGATTGAGTTCTTACTATGGGATTAATTAGTTCTATAATATATATAAAATGTTACTTTTTAGTACTTTTAAAATCTAATGATGTTTGACACAAATTTTTAAAATGTTTAAATTGGGGTTATATGATCATTAATTTTATAGCAATAGTTAATAATCAGCAACTCAAACGTCACATTTCTTAGTAAAATATGTACGTTTTATATATTTAGTTAATTGAGATACTCTCACCTATCTATAAAAGTTATGAGTTGAATCATTTGCGAAAATAGAAATATGTATAGAAATGGGAAAATTTACAATATATATCAGTAAGACTTTTGTGAGACGGTCCCACATATCTTTATCCGCGCGCGAGATAGTTCATCCATATGCTCATATTTACAATAATAAGTAATGCTTTTGACAAAAAAATTAATATTATCTCATAAATGACCTAAATAGGGGATCCGTCTCACAAAAGTTTTTGTGTATATATACACATAAATGTATATATTTGAACAAGGAAATTTACAATATTAATGCACCTGTAATACGTACAACTAACTCACACTTGTTTCAACCGTTTATATTTATGTCAATGGCTCGTAAAATCTCATTATATAAACATTCCTCAGCATTGAGTTAACTTATCTCTTTCTGTAGTTCTTTTTCTTAAAATTATTTATTTATTTTAGGGTTTTCTCTTGGAAGAATGGAGAAGAAAAGAAGTGTGCAGGCGGCATTAGTACTGCTGATTCTGAGCGTGATGCTTACACAAAACTTGGTCCTTTCTGCAGCCAATTACTTTGAGGAGCAGAAGAGCTTCTTCCATTTTCCTCCCTCAGGTCACTACTTCGAATAACGATATTCCGAATTCACATGTAAAATATAGTTATCTTGTATAGCATGCATGCAAGGATGAACACGGGTTTTCTTAGATGATCATGATCAGTTATCATGGATGTGTTAATTTAAGATAAGGGTCACATAATTGACATAAAATTGCAATTAAAATTCCGATCAATATTGAAAGCTAAAATCTTTTTGAAATTTTGTACAGTTTACACGCCTCCATCGCAAGGTTCAGGATCAGGCAGCTACCCATGCCCGACACCGTCAAAAGGCGGCAGCTATACCCCAACGCCCTCGAAAGGCGGCAGCTACAAATCCCCAACTCCCTCGAAAGGTGGCAGCTACAAATCCCCAACACCCTCGAAAGGCGGCAGCTATGGCAAACCTCCGAGCAAAGGGTCTTCGAGTAGCCCTGTTTACCATTCTCCTTCAGTTTCTACTCCAACCCCAGTGCACAAGAATCCACCATCTTCTTCGCAGACTCCCCCTTATAGTTGCATGTGAGTACAAGTTTGTTTTTTACTTATTCTCCCCTATGTTCTATCTGGCATTGTTAATTTAATGTTTGTCAATGCTTACGGCACACTTACTGATTTGACTACTTTTTATGTATTTAATCATCGTAACTTGCATGCAGATACTGGAAGACTCATCCAGGCTTGATATCCGCCGTGTTTGGCTGGTGGGGCACTGTCTGCTCAGCATTTAACACTCCCTCCATCCCTGGATTCTCCCAGAGCACTAGCTTGGTAGAAGCTCTTTCGAACACGCGCACAGATGGATATGGAGACCTTTACAGGGAAGGCACGGCGGCGCTGCTCAACTCCATGGCGCACTCGGTTTCTTACCCTTACTCCACTGCTCAGGTCAGAGACGGTTTCACGGCGGCGCTGAGCTCGAACCACGCTGCGGCGGTGCAGGCTAAGCTGTACAAGATGGCGAATGAGGCTAGAGTCAACTGATAGTGAATGATCAGTACTGAGATTTATTTGTTCATGTTGTTGATTGGTGTCATCGAATATTTTATCCTGTTTGGTTTGTGGGCTTATTTTCTTTTTGATCAGGGGTCACATTTTTGGCTCAGTGCAACTTTAAAATATATTATTTTAAATCGAATTAATCTGCTGTTTGAAAGGAGTTTTAATTTTATTTTCGTTATTTATAGTAGGTCTTTTGTGAGACTTGACGGTTTCACGAATATTTATCTGTGAGACGGATCAACCCTACCGATATTCACAATAAAAAGTAATACTCTTAGCATAAAAAATAATACTTTTTCATGGATGACCCAAATAAAAGATTCGTCTCACAAAATACGACCCGTGAGACCGTCTGACACAAGTTTTTGCCCGTTATTTATATAATTTTCTTTATATCTTTCTTAGCATAAATCTTGTGTTACAAATCGTACCGTTTAGAGTTTTGACTTCACTACAAGAAAAATTGTATTTAACAACACATCAAAGACAACGGTTTTAACAAAAACCGTTGTCTTTTTACTTTTAACAACGGTTTTAACAAAAACCGTTGTCGTAGCCTAAAAAAATCCGCTCAAAGACAACAGTTTCTTTAAAACCGTTGTCTATGAGCGTTTAGAGCGTTTTTTTTTAGGGCTACGACAACGGTTTTTAAACTGTTGTCTATTAGCGTTTCTCTTCAAGCTACGACAACGGTTTGTAAAAAACCGTTGTCTTTCAACTGGTTTTTCTACAAATTTTGTTGTCAATATTAGATTTTGCGACGGTTTAAGTAAAATCTGTCGCTAAAATTAGCGACGGTTATACTATATCGTCGCTAATTTAAATATTGCGACGGTTTAAGTATTCCCGTCGCTAAAATTAGCGACGGTTTTAAGTAAAACTGTCGCTGATGTAGATATAGCGACGAATGTACGAAAACAGTCGCTAAATTTAGCGACGGTTTTTGTGTAACAGTCGCTACGTTTAGCGACTGTTTTGGTAAACCGTCGCCGATCTATAGTTAGCGACAGTTTATATTTAACCGTCGCTATATTTAGCGACGGTTTATTATAACCGTTGCTAAATAAAGCGACAATTCTTGTAAAAACGTCGCTAATTTTAAATCGACGACAGTTGAAAAATAACCGTCGCTAATTGCGACGGTTCAAGTCAAAACCGTCGCAAACTGTCTATAAATACCATTTTCTACCATACCACTTCACAAGACTTAAAATTTTTCTACTTTACACAATTTAATTTCGTTTTTCTCTTTAAAGTTTAATAAATTTTTAAAATCAGGAATATAATATTTTTGAAAGTAAATCAAGAATATAATTAGCATTGTTAGTTTTTTTTATATATTTATTAAAATATTAAAAGTGAAATATTTTTTTTATTTTACTGAAAAAAATAGCGACGGAAAGCATAAAATACCGTCGCTAATATTAGCGACGAAATTTAAAAAATACCGTTGCTAAATTTAGCGACAGTGTATAAAACTGTCGCTCTTTAGCGACCATTTTAATTACGACCGTCGCTAATTTTAGCGACGGTTAACGATGATAATTTGCGACGGTAACGATGATTTGCGTCGCAAATTAATTTGCGACGGTTTTTAAACAACCGTCGCAAATTGTAACTACCACGACATTCCAAAACCGTTGTCTTTTAGCGAATTCTATAACCACAGGACCTTTAACAACGGTTTTATATACCTACGACAACGGTTTTTCACCGTTGCCTTTGAGCACACCCTTTAACCACAGGGCTTCTAACAACGGTTTTAAAAGGCCTACAACAACGAGAAAAAATCATTGTCGTAGGCTTTTTTTCTTGTAGTACTTGTGTCACATATAAAGATTATAATAAAATTTTTGAAAACTATATGATACACGTCTCACAAATCTAAATCACGTAACCGATGTACCAAGGAAAATTTTCCTTTCTATCTAGGAAATTCTTGTCTGTTTGTAGAAATATATTTTATATATTATTATAAAAATAGTTTCATATATAGCAGTTAATTTTGGTCTTCCTCGATGAACATATTATAAATTCCGGCCAAAATCGCTCAGTTTGGACCATTTGGACAAGAACAATAAATTCGATTAATAAAAATAGCCACTAGATTAAAATTGATATTCGACATTCTTAATGTTAAGAATAATTTATGCTAAATCAACACCATTAAGTTAACGAATAGATAATATAATTAAATAACTCTACTAATTTATTAACAATATATATCTTATTTTTTTATTTAACAATTAATGTACGATAAACATCGACATGAATAGGAAAAAAATGAAATATATATGGTCCAAGTTTGAAAAAACTGAAAAAAAAAACCAAGTTGGTCTAAAAAAGAAAGGGAAAATAAATTTTCCAGTCAACTAATTTTTTCGGTTTTGGGTTTTGGTTCATCGAATTTTCAAAGTTTGGTTTTAATACATTAATTTTCATTTTTTGGCTTTCTTCCTTCTTTTATTGAGGTGTTGACGTGACACCGAAAAATGAGATTCGACTCCGAAAAATGATGACATGATATCGTAAATTGCTCACATGACATCGAAAAATGATGATGCGATATAAAAAAATTTCTTACTCGTCTTATGTCATGTCAAAAATTAGATCAAAATAACAAAAATAAAAAAAAACTTACCAAAAAAATATTTGTTTTCCTAAAAAGAAATATGGTCCAAGTTTGAGAAAAACTAAAGAAAAAAAATGAACTAACTTTGCAATTTTCTCAAGTCAAATTTCCTTTCTTCCTTGCCATCCCATTTTTCTTGCACATGTTTACTTTTGTTAGAGGAAAGGAAGCCTTCGAATCTAGCAAAAAGTTATGCTTAGCTTCTTCAATCATCAAAAGCCATTCACATAGGCTATAAAAGCCTAGTATACGTGAAAATTTCCATTTCAGTTTCAAACCCTCTGCAAAATTCTTTTACTACTACGTACAAATTAACAATATAAAAAAAAAAAACTAAAAGTATTTTCCGACACAGAAGAAAAAAAGGCTATTATGGGTATTCCTGGAGCCATAGCAAGGCATTTGGATACACTCGTGGGGTATTTTTCTTACAATGTTTGCCAAATTATTCTTTATATATGATTATTATTGTTGATGTTGTCGTCGTCGTCGTTTCAATATGTTGCGGTGGAAAGATCGATTGCCTGATTATTTTTATTTTGATTGTCATACAGACCTGGAGTGATGCTTCTATTTCCCCTGTAAGATAAAGAATTTTACTCTCTATAAATAAAAGAAAAAAACTAAATAATATGAAATTTTTGATTTTGTTAATAATGAATTAACAGGTATGCATCGATGAGAGCAATTGAGAGCCCCTCAATAGTAGATGACCAGCAATGGCTAACATATTGGATTCTTTACTCCTTCATAACTCTATTCGAGCTTTCTTTCTGGAAAATTCTTCAATGGTACGATAATTCGATTTTTCTGTCATATAGCCAAACTGAAACATTCAAATTTCTGATGGAAATTAATTACAAATGCACGCAGGCTTCCATTCTGGCCATATATGAAGCTTCTGTTGTGTGTATGGCTGGTGTTGCCAATGTTCAATGGAGCAGCATATATATATGAAAACTTTGTGAGGAAATATGTAAATATCAGCAGTTATATGGATTCCAACGATCGATATCCGGATCAAGGTCAAAAAAGGGTCCTCCAGATGATGAGTCTTGATGCCAGAAAATCAGTTGAAAGATACATTGACAAACATGGTCCTGAAGCTTTTGATAGAATAGTCAAAGTGGTAAGCGATGACGACGAACCGGAGGCCGGTTAACCATATACTTTTAATTTTCCTTCAACTTTTTTCTACTACAATATTCCCTAGCTACCACATGACTAGCTTTCCTCCGACATTAATATGTGTTTTTTCGTATAAAATTCGATTTACGCTTTTCAACTGAGAACCAAAACAAGATCATTTCGTTCTATTTTTACTAAAATAGTGAAGAATATTCTATTAGTAATGAAAAAAGGGGGTGGAGGCTTGATCCTGATCACTAGCTCCCTCAGGAATTGGACGCAATAGTAGAGCGAATCCGTCATAGATTACTCCACCACAAGCTTAGAAAGCACGCTAGCTCAGCCAATTGTCAACTTCCAGCCCAAAGCTGACCAGTACAACCATGTGTCACATCCTGTGGGCTTTGTCGTACCCTGTTGATTACTTGTTTATCAAAAAAACGAGTTAATTCTGTCAATCTTTTTATCGACCCTGAGCAGGGTTCTTACAAGAAAACCTATGATCAACCTCTATTGTGTTTCTGACTTTAGCTTGAGGCATATATGCAAAAAGCATAAGTTGTGGAAAATGTTTATTTTCTTTGCAGGCTGAGAAAGAGGCAAGGAAACACTGAAGACATGGAAGAAATGTTTATATATGAAGAAAATACTTATATATATATGTAGTGATCGATGAAGTGATCGATGAAGATGAATCCATGTAGAATTAAATTCAAACATTTGTATATTTCAAGAACATTCAAAGATTCTGATCAATATATATAGTTATTGTACATGCACGCGGAGTTCCGGGATGAGAACGTTGACGTGTTTAAGAGCAATTAAAATACAAGAACTTTGCATGATGACAGACATTGTTTTCTATATATATTATTATCTAATAAACGAGGAAAGACTTGATCACTCCATCTCCATTTATTTCTTCCAAATCCATGAATACGCACAAAACATACACGGCCCATCACACGTACATCAAAGAGATGCTAGATCCAACGTCTCAAACAGAGACGGAGACGGAGGCGAGGCGAGGCGAGGCGAGGCCAGGCCTACATCTCAATTTTTTAATTTCATTGATTAGAGATCGATTAAATAAATATTACTTTTTTATATAAAAAAATAGGAGACTTGGATAATAGTTTGAAAATTATTTATTTGAATTCTCTATAAATTAAATCAAAAGAATTGACACAGGGTAAATTTGTAACATAGTTCCATTACTGTAGGAACGAGCTTTTACCGCTTTATCAAAAATTATAGTCGATGGTAACAATGCAATTCAAATCTTTTAAACCGTACAATAGCACAAACACCACGTTTCGATTGTTTTATCTAGCAGGGACAATCATTGCGCCCAACAATCTTCCTCTCAATAATTACATTTCTTGCAATAATTGGAAATCGAACTCGTGACCTTAGATCTGATAGCAATTGTAGGACCGAGTACTTGCTGATTCACCAAAAACTATAGCTGTTGGTAACAGTACAACTCAAATATTTTAAATCGAACATCACATGCAACACGTTTCAGTTGCTCTCCCAATACAAAAAATGATTGAACATGAGTTGATATTTACACTCCATTTCGTGTTATCTACACTCCACTTCATTTGTAAAATATGTGTTAAATTTATTCACAAATAGAATGCCGATAAAAAAAAATGAAGTGTAAATATTAACTCCCTCATTTCACCAAACAATAAGAATTCAAAATGGAGTGTGATTAACAATATTTGGATTGTGGATATCACTNTAGCGTTAAATGTCACCTATATGTCCTTGTTTCAACAACACCACATCAGTGCTAAGTCGTAAAAAATAATAAAATTGTAAGAAAAAATATCGGACAAAGGCTAAAATTTGACAATACGAATGATGAAAATCGAAAAGTATCAAATCTAAAATATCAAAATTTTCCCTAAAACTTATAAATTACTTAAAATTTCCCCTCCCACGTGCTAAAAGAAAGGAGAAATTTTTAATTAATCTTGGTCAACAATTTTTTTTACGAAAATGACATCTTCAAAAATACACTTGAGGAGGTAATTTTTCTTTAAAAAAATGCTGACCAAGGTTAAAACAAATACCCCAAATAAATATTATTAGGGATTGCAATCTTAGACGAGTCATCCTCTTTTAACTCGTAGCCGATGATATATTGGACATAGGTCACTTTTCATCCATACAGGGCAATAAAACTTCACGTATATTGTCAATTTGTTTACAATCAATAAGCAAATATCATAGTTTTTGAGATGTTCTATGATTTAAAAGATTAGAGTTACATTATTACCAGCGATTATAACCTTTGGTAACACATCAAGTGCTCGGTCCTAAAATTGATATCAGAGTCAAAGTCACGACTTCGACACCTATTGATTGCAATGATTGAGAGAGATATTGTTGGGGTGCAATGACTGTCTCTATTGAGTAGAACAATCATATTATGACGATTGAAATGTTGTACGACATCGATGCCCTCAAACAAACGCCCAGAATAACATGACTACATATATACTCAATTATAACGATATGGTTACACCATTCAATCATTCATTTACTCTGCATTTGAATTGATTATTAATTGTCTAATTAATTTTTAATTTAATGTCCCTGCCTTTACTTTCATTGATTGCATTTATATTATTGGATTGAATGTATGATAATTTCATCGATGAATAATTGAAAACTTATCACTATTTTTAAATGTTATAAAGCCCTTTAATAAATACTAAATCTGGTTGCACATATGAAATAATTTTTCTCCAAATTATGCAATATTATGTAATATTTTTCTCCAAAAATTATATTAAATTAGTTTTCTAAAATAACATCTAAAACCTAAATGTTAGTTCTATATACTGAGTAAAGCATTGCATTTAAATTTCCAACCCCAGTTAATATTTAAGAATAAGGGTATTCAGAAACTAAACCAAACCGAACTAAACCATAATTCCAAACCAAAACACATGATTCAGATCGTTTTTCATGTGAATCACGGTTTGGATTGGTTTCAATATCAACCAAACCGAAAAAATTATTTTGGTTCAAATTTTGAATAAAAATATATCGAACCAAACCAATCCTAACCGATTACATTAATATAAAAAAATCATGTAATAAATTTTGTTAATTTGGTGTTATTTTTTAGGATGTAAAAATGTTTTATTTGGCTTTTTTATTTGTGTTATATTATTAGTGAACTTTGTAAACAGTCCAATTATATTAAAATTTATTTATTGTATATTTTAGCTCAAATAAACATAATCACGACTCTAAAATTTTAAACTTTTCTATAAGTTGCAAAATTATTTTACATGCATAAGTATTTTAATTTATGATATTTCACTTATGATCATTTCAGTTCCCTATCAAGCGTCGATAAGCATTTTTTCGAAATTACAATATCTCATGAAATAATTTACTATGAAATTCAAAACTTAAAATGAATAATCTAAACCAGACAAAACCGAGCCAAACCGAAATTCATGGTCTGATTTTGGTTTGGTTATAAATAATGCATGGTTTGGTTTGGTTTGGTTGAAATTTTGTAAATATGGTTTGATGTCAATTTTTATGACTTTCCCAAACTTCTTTTGCTCTTTATATACAAACAAAAAATAGCTAAATTGGTTTGTTTTTATATATATATAAAAAAAACTAAATTCTACATCTGAGGCAAGATCTGAGGCCTCTTGCCTCTTGGGTTTCGTAGATTGGACTCAAAAGTTGCAACAGAAAAACAATCAACAGTTAACTACCGACAGGAATCCACCCCAATACTAAACACTACCTCCATTTCGAGTATAAAATAGGGAAAAAAAGTTTAATTACACAGATCCAAGTAATATTTATGTAGGAAATACAGATGTTTTTGCTCTCTCGATGGAATGATAAGAATCATAAGTGACACGAGGTAAATACATAAATTAAAACGGGGGTGAGTTTTGATTTCTTTGTTGACTCTTTTTTCCTTTCCCTTTGTATGCTCTGCATTCTTGATCTTATTTCTATTGCGTCACCGGTCTAAATTTTTTATTTTTTTTGTTTGGATATGATTTGCTTTTGTCCCACAGCAAGAACGTTAACTCTTTTTTTGTTTTGTGTAGGTGTTGACTGATTAAAGGTTGGATTTTTTGGTCATATTTTTTTTGAAAGGGATCTGATTTTTTGGTCGGTTGCTTCATGTTGCAAATTTTTGGTGGTGGCACTGAAGATTCTGGGATAAGGGTTTTTTCAGCTAATTCAGAATAATATTATTTTTTCCTTTGTTTTTTTTAAAATTCCTTTTCTTTGCCTGATTCTTGATTTGAGGCTTTATATTACAATTCTAGCAAACTCGGATGGAAGAATATTTTATTGCCCTGGTTGTTATGTGGTTTGGAGTGTTGGATTGAATGGTTGGTAGTGAAAGAAATGGTAGAGACTGATGAAATAACTCAAAGGGTTGAGGAAAGTGGAAGTGGCAGTTTAAGGAGTGAAGAAAAGGGACTGGGATTTGGAAGGGATCCTTTGGTTTCGGGCTGGTGTGATGATGATGATGCCACACATCCTTCTCAGTTAGAAAATAATAATGTAAATGAACAAGAGTTGGATTTTGATCTGCCTCTAGTTCAGAAAAATATGCCAGAAAATGGTATTTTAAATGGGAAGAGTTCCCATTTCAATAACATTCAACGGAGGATGGAGCATGGTAGAGACGTTGATGATGAGTCCACTAATGGTGTGGTGAATAAAAATGAGAGTTATTTGCCTTTTGACGTTGAAATTGGTTATGCAATTGATAGAAGATATGAAACTAGTACAAGTGACAGTAATCAGATGAATCACAATGGCGCATCTAGGCCAAATACAAATAACCCTATTTCTGTTGTGGATGTGCTGAAAACATTGTTTTTCATACTGGTTTGGTACACATTCAGTACAATCCTAACGCTGTGAGTTCTACCTTTTTTATCATTAGAAATCTCTTATGGGATTATGTTTCTTTGAGAGTATGTTTCTCACTTATCATTTTACTTTGAACAGTTATAATAAAACTTTATTAGGGGATAATATGGGGAAATTCCCTGCCCCGCTATTGATGAACACTGTCCATTTTGTCATGCAAGCTGTTTTGTCAAATGCCATTACATGGTTTTGGTCGGACAGATTTCATTCCTCTGCTATGTCATGGAGGGATTACTTCGTCAGAGGTAGCAAATGGATCGTTTACTGTTGTGTTTATTATTTAGTTCTAGTGTCACAGATTCATGCTGATCTCACCCATGTTAGCTTAAATATTTATTATTTAACGTCTAGCATTTTCATCTTTGAACACGCGGTCATAGTAAATAACACACTAGGTATTGTTTCATTTTTACTCTTTTTTTTTTTTTTTTTTTTTTTTTTTTTTTTTGTAATTATGGAAATTTAATTTGCAAATAGGTTAGTATTAAATATTTAGCAATTGCCCGTGAAAATGGAAAAGTAAAGAGAGTTGAAATTTTATTTGTTATGTTAGTGAATGGTAACTCTTAGCTATGGCATTGTTTAGTGTTTTCTCTAATTGTAAGTACCATTATGGTGCTTCAATGGTTAACATGTTTCTGCTTAATCTCCTTACGTCGTTTCCGTTTTTCCATTATGGGTATGTTTAGTTTTTACTTAGGCTAGAATGATAGATAAACTTGGATTTAAATGAATGATTACTCGGTCCTCACTTCAGTCCGTGTAGCATGGTCTCAATCATTTCTGGAATACTTTTGTCTAAGAGAAGTTTCATGATTCTTTGACCTGTGTTCTTTGGTGGGGGTGGGTCATGGTGATTTAATTTGCATGACATTTTTTTTTTCAAAATAGTTTCGGGAATGTAGTTTCGGAATTTTTGTCCCTCGGAGGGGCATGCGAAACTTTGTCTGTAAACATGTCGGATGATGTCCTGATAGAATTGTTTCTACCCATTTCAGAAGATAGTGTTTGTTTGTGTACTGGGATAACAGCTTGTGATGTTATCCTGGTTTTCTTTCAAGGCCAACCATACTACTTGATAATACTCATGTGCTAGTACCATAGCGTGATCAAACAATCATCATCATAGCACATTCCCGCTAGCGGGTTGGCTATATGGATATGAGTTATCCAATATTAAACATAATTAAACAATCAAGTTTAATTCAAATATTCGATAATCATAATAATACTCTTGCCAAAAGTATTAATATTTATAGAATTATCAGCATGGTGTGGTAAAGCTACTCACTTATTAACATATTGCTGTTCTTTTATTCTCCATTTTTGAAGAAACTTGCTTCTGGCAGCAAGTATCATTAACTTCTCTAACAAACTAATGCTACAGATGGCCTTTGCCTTTCACAGTTGTACCAACAGCTCTCAGCACTGCATTGGATGTTAACCTAAGCAACGAATCTCTAGTGTTCATCTCAGTCACATTTGCCACAATGGTTTGTCTTTCCTCTTCCATTACATTGTATGAACTGTGAAGATTGATTTAAACGTTGGATACTTGGATTAAAATTTTCAGAACTTTAGTTTCTTGGATTTTGTGTATATTGTTGAGAAATGCCACTGGCCTCTCTTGGCTGCAATTTCCTCCCCTGCATATCCAGTGGATGGAACTAGATAGTGGCTGATTGTAGTAAATCAGACCTTTAAAAAACTGAAGATGTCTTTAAAGTTTCGCTACCATAAGTTACGAATAGACTGCTGAACCCTTACGTAGTACAGAAATTGACATGCTTCATGATGAGATATAAATTTTTTTTTTAAAAAAATCGAACAATACTACACTATCAAATTATAATGCTAAAAAAACTGATGATTGTGATCTTGATGAGGCCTACCAGACTTACATGTCCCTTTAAGATTCCCCAGGAGCGCCATCTTGTTTACTCATGTTTTTTATTTGGTTTACCCACTCGTTTGCTGCATACACTTGCATCACTTAGACATTCCTGGTTATTTCTTTCTAATTTAGTTTGGTCTTCCTATAATTTGGTGCATTCAGGATTTTAAATAGTATCATCAGGCTCAATCCATGACTTTTATTTTTAAACCAACTCTTGATCACTTAGTTAATCCTTCAGGTAGACGACACAAAGTCCTTAGCTAATCCATTACTTTTTTGCAGTGTAAATCAGCAGCGCCTATATTTCTCCTTCTCTTTGCCTTTGCTTTCAGGTATTTTCCATGAACTGCCCTCGTTTTTAGCATAACTAAAATTTAGCATTGTTCCGAGCAAGTTGCTCTCGCATTAAAGACTGAAAAGGCTATCCAAACTAATTTAAGCCTGAAGTGAAACTGGTAAGTTGGATATTGAATTTCATTTGGCTGAAGGAAGTTGGACAAACATGTGCATGGATTGGTGAGGACCTTTGGTGTGCTTTGATTTTGGGTTGGTAAATTTGATTTGGCAAAAGGATTTGAAGCTTGAATTTCTAATGATATCAATTTGTATTTGAAATCTATAATAAATATTAATAAATATATTGAAATTGAGATGAGATGGATTTGAGATTTACTGGAATTCAAAATTATCATTCAAATAACAAAAACGGATTTAAAATCGTAAATTTCAAGGATGCAAGAATTTAAGTCTTTTTGGGCACTTTTGTTTAAATGAAGTACACATAATAGATCAATATATTTCATACCATTCTGCATGTGAAAGCTCTAATCATATGCTGCACTATGTTAAAATGTATTCATCATTTTAACCTGCCTTTTGACTCGAAATTTTTGAAGATTGGAGTCACCAAGTGTTAAGCTGCTAGGAATCATTTTTATTATCTCTGCCGGGGTATTGTTAACTGGTAAGAAACATTGTTTAATTATACACTTCTAGTTCATTTATGTCAGTGTAATAATGTTTCGATATTGTTTTACGATATGTTGAAGTGAAGTATACTTTTTCAACATTGCTTACAGAGTAAAAGGCTAACCTTCACTTTATTGGAGTGCTTTTTGACCCGGTCAACAATATATTATCAAAACTGTGCGTTCAAATAATGGCTATTGTAGTACCTCTTGAACTTTGGAGAACTATCAAGGCAGTAGTTATTAACCGAAACAAAATATAGAATTTTCAGGATCAGAAAATCAGAAATTTTTTGCATGCATTAGTTTCTGTATTATTTGGCTTTACCACCGACATTTTTGTTCTTAATGCAGTTGCAAGGGAAACTGAATTTGAGTTTTGGGGCTTTATACTTGTTATGCTTGCTGCCGTTATGTCTGGATTCCGATGGACAATGACACAGATTCTCCTCCAAGTATGAGCAATATTTATTTTTCGGTTTAATTTTTGAATTCCTGGTTCTGATCTCCTTGCCTTGTTTCCTTTTTTTGTTGTTGTTCTCACATGTCTTCTTCTCTGGTTTATTTTTTATTACTCGGTTTGTGCTGATCAAATCCGACATGAAGAAAGAAGTCTATGGTAAGTGCATTTAATATCTCTGAGTTTGGCCTAAAATTTCTTCACCTTGCAACTAACTATGAGACTAAGTCAGTAGATATTATTGTGAATCAATGACCATGTTTTGGTGTCAAATCACTTGGCAAGGATTTCAGGTTGACCATAATATCCTAGTGGTTTGAATAGTTGCTTCCCACCACTAAACCAGACAAAATATGTTATTTATACAATTAACCATTGCCACAATTAGATAAACTAGACTAAATTCCATGACATTCATTTCAGTCAAAGGCTAAGGTTATATGAGTCAAGGAAAGGGATTGCAATGCAAATTTTTTTTTTTTACTAAGCTACTCAATACGCGAAGGAGTAGAACTATCATCAATAAATTGGAAAAGGGTTGATGGATCAATTATTGAGAACAGAGCTTCATCTAACAGAGTTCTTCCCAAAGTTGTATAGTTAAACCGATGGGGGAGGGCTGGAATAGAAGGTGTGGAATGGAGCACCGTTTACAGTGTTTCTACGACATAATGGGAAAAACTTTTTTCTGAGGAGGAGATAAAGAAAACAGTTTTTTAGAATGATAGAACATAAACACCGGGCTTGGATGGGTTCACAACGCAGTTTACCAACAGTGTTGGGATATAATTAAAAGGGACCTGTTGAAGTTGTTTAGTGAATTTTTTGAAAGGGGAATTATCAATGATACCTACATTTGTTTGATACCAAAAAACAAGAATCGGTTCAAATTATATCTTTTGGCCCATCAGTCTGATAACTAGTCTTTACAATATCATCGCTAAAGTTTTGTCACTAAGATTAAAAAAGGTAATCTCTCTCACAGTCGCAGATTCTCAAAATGCCTTTATTGAGAGAAGACAAATTCTAAACTGTTTAATTGCAAATGAGCTGGTGGAGAAATGTAGGTTGACAAAAAGAGCAGATGAGTCTTTAAGGTCGATTTTGAGAAAGCGTACGGTAATGTCGATTGGGGTTTTTTGGATTTTGTGTTGCTCAGGAAAGGTTTTGGGGAGCGATGACGGAAATAGATTAAGGGATCCCTATCGAGTGTATCTTTCTGGATCTTTATCAATGGCAGGCCTAGGGACATCAAATGCAAAAAAAGACTTAGGTAGGGTGACCCACAATCACCTTTCTTCTTTAATATGGTGGTGGATGTGATGGACATATTGGTTGACAAGGCAAAAGAGATGTATATTTGTGGGGGTTCGGTTGGTATTAGACAGAGAGAGGGTGGAAATTTTCCATATTCAGTTTGCGTATAATACATGGACATGTTAACTTGTGAAATTGGTTGTGGAAAGTGGTCTTGGCCCATAAGATATTTAGGGGTTCTTTTGGGCGGGAATCTTTTGAAGGTATCTTCTTGGGAGCCGAGTCCTTTTTAAGATGACTAAGAAGTTGACAAGTTTGAAGAAAGTTTTGTTTTCCTTAGGTGGAAGACTGACTTTGATGCTAAGTGTTGAACGCATTGCAAATGTATTTCATGTCACTTTTTATGGTCCCCAGGGGTATAGCGAATGCCATGGAGAATATCATGATAGATTTTTTTGTGGGATGGAGCAGAAGTGGATCACTGGGTGGCTTGGTACAAAGTTTGTAGGCCAAATGAGCGAGAGAGTTTGGGTATTGGTAATATTTGTCTGGAACATGGCTTTATTAGGGAAATGGTGGTTGAGATTTTCTAGTGAGGAGAGTCGTCATGGAAGAAGATTATTGTTAGCAATTATGGGACAGAGTAATGGGTGGGACGCGGGCATTGCAAGAAGTGTTACCTTAAGAAGTCCATGGAAATTTATGTCCAGAATCTATCTGGCTTTTCTTCCGTCAGTGGGAGCGGTGGTCAAGAGGGGAGATAAGATTAGGTTTTGGGAAGGTATATGGTTGGGGTATTACTTTTTTCAAGATCTTTATCCATCTTTATTTCTGATTTCGACGGTTCATAATAGCCCTATTTCTTACTTTGCACAATTCAGTTTTCATCCAACTTTCTACTCTTTCTTGAAATTTTTATTTCAACGGGATCTCAAGGAGGATGAGGCAATTGAGTTAAGTTCTTTGATCGAATCTTTAGACAGGTATCAATCGATCGAGGGAGTGGAAGACATCAGGGAATGGGTTTGGGATTCTTCAGGGCAGTTTTCAGTGAAATTTTTTCCAGTGTGTTTCTTTTTATGTACTAGTTACCATTCGTTTTCTCTTTATCAAGCAATTTGGAAGCGCTTATTGTATCCAAGGTGTAAGTATTCTCGTGGGTTGCAGTGCTTTTACAATCATCTGAGATGTTGCTTTAAAGGTTCTCTTCTTGTTTTTTTGTTTAAATTGGTGTGTGTTATGTCGGTAAGAGGTGGAGACTTAGGACCGTTTGATCATCCGTTGTCCTTTTTCACGTTGTCTTTTGGTATCAAGCATTGGCGAAGTTCGGCTTGATTTGGGTATCTTTGAGATCAACTTGGGATTTATTCGAAGCGGTTCTCGGACATGATTTGGGGAGGAGGGACATAACGTTTGGAATGTGGTGATTCACTGTTTGAGTTGGTTTATGTGCATGGAGAGGAACATGAGGATCTTGGAAAATCAAGAAGACTCCATTGAGGAGTGTTGGGACAAGATTAAATTCAAAGTTTTATGCTGGAGTTTGAGAATTGTAGAGTTCAAATCGTTCTCGGTCTCAGATTTGTATATGAATTGAGGTCTAATATTATGTTAATTTATTTTGACTTTTGATCTCACTGTGTTGTATGTGGATCATTGTTCGCTCTATGTAATTAATTTCATTAATCAATATAATATTGTTTTTTATTTATAAAAAAATTCCACGACATTCATTTGGCTTTCCAACTAATTGATTGTTTTCCTTTCTATGTGTCAAGGTCTTAAAAATCCACTTACTTTGATGAGCTATGTGACCCCAATTATGGCAATTACAACTGCTCTACTTTCTTTGATGTTGGATCCCTGGCGCGAATTCAAAATGACTAGCTATTTTGACAGCTCATGGCACATTACAAGAAGTTGTTTTCTATTGTTGTTTGGTGGAGCACTTGCTTTCTTCATGGTAAATAATTTTGATGTCATTCTTTTCTTTACTTTTTTTCTAAAGATGGAGTATTATTTATCTGAGCAGTCTCAATAACTCAATGCAGCACATGCGGTCTTTCTTTTATATTTTTTTAAAATAATTTTCTTTTGTCCGAAATTAAACCAAACTTATATCGCATTCTCCAAAACAATCTCATTTTTATATGTCTCGATATAATTATTTTTTCTAATAAAACTTTTTATCATTTCCTATAATTACTATATTGATATATTATATTTTAACCCAATACAAAACTTCTCAAATTTTAAAACACCTCACACACCATGAAAATTACTAAAAATATGCGATTAGGCATTAGTAGTCCAACAAAATTGTTGCATGACACGAAATTTTCAGGAAAAGAAAACCATGGATATATTGTGTTTTCCAAGAAAATATCCCAAAATAGTTTCATAAAATAGCCAATAACATCAAGCGTTACCACTGTTTCTTATATGTATTATTGGTCCGCCATCTATGGTTTTCCTTGATGCTCGATCAACATCATCAAAGTCAAATTGATTCTAACTGGTTATGTTTTATATGAATTTTTTGATCTGTGAAAAGCTGGACTTTTGTCTTATTGCAGGTATTGACAGAGTTTATTCTCGTGTCAGTCACTAGTGCTGTAACTGTGACAATAGCAGGAGTGGTGAAGGAGGCTGTGACTATATTGGTATAAATTTGCATGCTTCATTTTGCTGTAAATTTTTGTTTTTACTTATGTTTTCCCCACTACAAATTTGGATTCCTCGGGAAGATAAATTTTTAGTTAGTTTGATTTTATTCTGTTTCTTATAGAACCTATATATCTAAAGCCGTTCCGTGAATCTTTGAAATTTTGATCAGGTGGCAGTCTTCTATTTCCATGACCAGTTCACATGGGTAAAAGGTCTTGGCCTCGTAATAATAATGGTTGGTGTTGGTTTGTTTAACTGGTACAAGTAAGTGATCAAACTCCATCTAGTTATTGTGTGTTTAAATCACATGACTGTGTATGTGCATAGGAAAAGTAAAGACAGTTATCAAACACATACTGTTGACCTATAGTTTACTTATGATGAACCAAATTACTCTAGCAGTGAAACTTTTGGTGTTCCATGATTTTGGTATTGGGTTATTCGGTATCAGTGAGTGTGTAACTGTGAATGTTTTACCATTTTTTTTAAAAAAAATCTTTAGTTTACCTTGTGAAGTAGTATGTTCCATATTTTCATGCTGAAAATGTAAAAGAAGGAAAACCTAAAATTTGCTTCAATGAGTCGTCGTTTTAAAAAAATCTTTAGTTTACCTTGTGAAGTAGTATGTTCCATATTTTCATGCTGAAAATGTAAAAGAAGGAAAACCAAAAATTTGCTTCAATGAGTCGTCGTTTTCTATATTTTCAGGCTGAATTTGTAAAAGATTAGCCATGTAGATGATAATCAATAACTATGGTCTGACTTCGGTTGTCAATTAAAATTTCCAAATAACTGAACACACTAACTGGGAAGTATTTTATTTCATAATTTTCGTGTTATGTTTGTTCTATGTTATCTATTCTATGTTTTTCCTTTGCGCTTGAGAGAAAGAATAGAACTGGAGTGAATATTTGAGAAAGTGGAGGCTGTGTCTATTTTTTACTTCATTTTCAAAAAATGGGATTGCTTATTTGGTTTTCAATCGAGAGAGTTTACCCTTAAAGAACAAGACAGGAGGTAAAAGGCGATTCACTTCCATCCTTTGAGTAATTGCATCGCTATAGCAAGAAAAGGTTGATGTTATATTGAATGCTGTTATTGCAAATATTGACAGAAGAATCATATATGACCGCGATTTCACCACTCTTAAAAAATGTGGACGACTTCACATCTTGATGGAAATCTTCAGCATTACTGCAGAATTGTACATTGATTTTGGTCTCTTTTATTTATCAGGTACCAGAAATTGCAGAAAGGCGAGATAAATGTTCGCTCACCAACAGAGGGTGGTCCTTCGAAGTACGTTATCCTTGATGAACAAGATGAAGAGGACACTCCTTAAGAACAACTTTTTGTGTAAATGCTACTAAATTTGGGTAAGCTTCTTACTTATTTTCCAGCCTAGAACCTTTGCTTTTGGCATTGTCGTGCTTAAAGCAGCCAAAATTCTCCCACTATCTTTTCTCTCATGTTATCTCTTCGATTTGGGCTGGATAATTGCTTCATAATTAGATGTAACTAAGTCGGGCTGCTCTGGGAACCATCAATTTGTTGGAGGGGTTGGTATGGACATATACTAGTTTTCTCTAACTTTGGTTGATTTTTTTTGCAAAACAAAAACAAAAACAAAATAAGTTGGCTAGACCATTGCATTGAGTTTGATCACTTGGCGATATGATCCTGTAAGCCACATGTGTGACACCATCTTTTTCGAGATCAATGGATATAAACACAAGGATTCGTTTACCCATCCAATGCAGCATTGTATTTCTCATGCAATTTGGCCTATCTCAGTGTTTTATCAACTATTTTGAGCTACATGGATAGTGTTGAGTCTGGTTAAAAGATTTATCCTCTTGGTCATTACAGGCAGTACTCGAGCTTCCTCTCGGCTCCGTTTCCTACTTTCATGAGCTTGGACTCAAAGATTCACAAGTCACAACACACTGGTCCACAAAATTGTATGGATGCCTTTGGCTTATTTTTTGTTCTCTACGGGGCAGTTTCATAATCTGTCTTTCTTCTGTTTCTCCACACGCGTCTTTGATATATATGATTTATTATGATTTCATTTATAGAAATTTTTTTGTAACATATTCGATAATCAAATGTCTGAATATTCGTTCCAGGATTGTAATAATTGTGCATTAGATATATATTTTTGGTTGGTTTGTTTATGGAGTAGAATATATTCATGGACATTCTGATGACATAAATGTTCATCGTGAGTGCTTTTAAGATCGAACATATATATATAAATTTCAAGTTAATAATTAATATATAGTTAATGAAAAATGCTTGATGTACTTATGTACTCTTAAATTGATTGATATTCATTTTTATATTTTATTTGATAAATTACAAAAATATTTTTGAATTCAATTAGATTTTTTTATTTTTTTATTCTTTATTATTTTTGAAGATGAAAAATGTCATTGGATGTGTAAATCTAAATAACTCATAATTAATTTAATTTTTATATACAAGCATATAAACATTTAAAATGAGTTTTTTTTTAAAAAAAAACATAGTTTATGAATCATTTTATATTAGATTCGTTAACCAAGTTATTACATTGAAGAACACAAAAATTCTTATGACATCGTCTTATATGACAGATTTTTTATCAGATTCGATTCATAAAAAAATATTATTTTTTATATTAAAATACAAATACAGATATTTATCCAATATTTTGTTATAAATTTATGATAATTTTAAATTTTTTTATAACTCTATAAAATATAAATTATTATATAATCCGAATCCGATGCGATCTGATTGGAACCCACATTTTGGTCTTGTCCACTGTTCACTCTTGTGAAACTTTCCATTTCGGGCGGTTGCCTCTCTGCTTTTCCAATTTCTTTCCATCTCCTTCCTTGATTGGCCGGATACCGTTCCAATTATGGATTCTATCCTCCAACAATGGAACTCTCTTTCTCTTACTTTGGAAATGAGGCTCCCCTTCCAGATACTCAATTTGCTATTGAGGACTCTANAGCCCCACCCCATAATAATTCACCTAACAGACTCTATATTTATTGGCGGTGGTGGCTGCGCAACCCCGCCTAGCGCCATAATGACATTCTGCTGGAACGATCGAGGATTGGTGGGGGATTATCTTCCTCGATGTTCTTTTGTCAGAAACCATGTTGTGGGACCATTAGGCCATGTACATAAAAATAAAACTGGTTTTCAGAATGGTTTTGTGGTTGATAGCCGAGGACATAGTGGGGGTCTAATGCTATTATGGAACTCTCTTTGGCATGTAGACATTTTGAATTTTGGGGTAGGACATATAGATGCTCAAGTTTGTCTCGAAGACAGTTTAAGGTGGCGTTTTGCTGGTTTTTATGGGAATCCTGACAGAAATCAGCGTCACCACTCTTGGAGTTTGCTTCGTCGTCTTTTTTGGTTGTCTCCTCTGCCGTGGCTGGCGACTTTAATGAAATTATTCACCTTTCTGAGAAGAAGGGGGGACAATCTATTTTGACTCAGTCGACAGGGAGTAAGCTGTTCTCCGATGCATCAGCATTGTGTGTCAATTCTCTTCAACAGTGGGGTGAAGCTACTTTAGGCAACCTTTACTCTAAGGAAGTAGCCAAAATGAATGTGGAGCAGATTACTGATAATCTCAAGCTAAGGAAGGTTGCACTAGAAACAGAGCTTGATCGTTTGCTTTCACTCGAAGAATATTATTGGCAAGAACGAAGATCTCGGGCCGACTGGTTATCTTGTGAGAATCGTAACACCTGATTTTGGAAGGAAAAAGAATCTGATCAGAGGTATTATGTCTCCTTCGCAGACATGGCACACTTCTCAGGCTGAGATTTTCAATATTATCAATCATTACTTTGGTTGATCTGTTTTCCACATCTGACCCGAGTGCTCCTGACATTTCTCGAGGAGTAGAAGGAATTGAATGTAAAATCACGCAGAACATGAGAGGAGATGATTTAGATGCCCTGTTTACAGAAGAGGAAGTTAAGAGCGCAGTCTTTGGGATGAAACCTTGGAAAGCCCCAGGTCCAGATGGTTTTCATGCGGGCTTTTCTATCAAGAGAATTGGGACGTGGTGGGCAATACTTTAACAAAAGTATGTTCGGATGTGCTTAATGGGATGAGTTCTATCAGATCGATCAACTCCACTAAAGTGATTCTGATTCCGAAAATAAAAAACGCTCGATCTGTCCAAGATTTTGGATCCATAAGCCACCTTGACGTGGTTGCTAAATTTATTGCTAAATCTATGGCCAACAGATCGAAAGTCATTCTCGGATGGCAACTTTCCCACGGGTTTGGAGCCCGCGGGAAAAACTCGAAACAGGGATGGGGGATTCACGATTTTTTCGGGTTTGGGTTTGGGTTCGAGGATTTTTTTAAATCCCCGATGTAGTTCAGGGCGGATATGAGATTACTATTTCCAGAACCGAAATCCCCGAACCCGCCCCGAAAATAATATCAATAATAAAATAATAGTATTATTAGTATTAATAATATAATAATTATATTATTTTTAAAATATTAATAATATTATTATTATTAATATTTTTTTGACGGTATTATTATTATTGATATTGATATTGATATTAATATTGATATTATCTCTAATAATAATAGATAATAATAAGTTTTGGTTTGAGAAAATCTTCAAATCCGTCATCGTATCGCCATATTAATATTTTTGAAACGGGGATGAGGGCGGAGATGGGAAGTTGATCCACGAAGTTTCGGGTTTGAGGATTCCTCGAACCCGAAAAAGCAGGGATGAGGGCGGATATGGGGGTGGAGATGAGGGCGGGGATGAGGATGGGGATGGGGATGGTAAACCCGCCCCGGCCCATTGCCATCCCTAATTCTCCCTGCTAGCATCAAATGATATAATACGAATTCAATAATCACCAAAGAAAAAACATGTCACCTTCTTTCATTTTAGATTTGTGTGTGTTTTCATATGGATTAAGAAAGTTATTGGAACAATAAGTTTCACATAAGTTTTCTAGTTTTATTTTTATTTAATTAACGTCTTAATTAGATTTAAAAAAATTGTTTGAAATAGTTAATGTATCTAATAATAGGAATAAATATGTAAAAGAATAGAAAAAATAATATTAAGTATAAAAATTAGACTATATATTTGAGATCGATGAAAAAAATACAACATTTACATTTAGGACGAATAGCAAAAATACAAAAATCAAATAATTATTTTATTTTTTGAAAGCTATTAAATATTTAATGCTTGCTTTTACTTCTCCCGTCTCAATATTTAAGTTTTTTTTTTCCATTTTCGATTGTTATATAATGTAGTTTCTATTTTTAGTAGATTTTTTTTAGTTTTTTTAACTAATATATCATTGTTAACTAAATACATACAATTATTTTTAGAGATAAAATAAGTATTTTTTTTTATAAATAAATTTTACTTTTTCATTGATCTTTTCTTTCATCGTTTGTGACTTGGAATCAGACATTCGATATAACGTCGGATGAAGCGGACGAACGCAGAGTTCCAAGAAATTGGGTATGACAATCGTTTCGATTCTTTCGAAGGATGATTCGGATGTTCTCTTTAAATACATCTCGTACTGACCACACATATAGGCAAGGCCAACGGGTGATTTGCATAGTGATGGGAATACAAGAACTCATGTACGCCATAATCGCAGCTTTTGGTGCCTTAGCGCTGCTCATGTCCGCATGGAGAGCGGCGAATTGGGTGTGGTTCAGGCCGAAGAAGCTGGAAAAACTTTTGAGGAGGCAGGGCTTTAATGGGAACCCGTACAGATTCCTCTACGGGGACTTGAAAGAGCTGAGGAAGATAGCTGAAGAGGCCAAATCAAAGCCCATCAGTCTCGACGATGATACCAAGCCAAGGGTCATTCCATTTCCCCTCAAAACCATAAAAAAACATGGTCGATTATCTTTTAATAAATTAACTTATATTTTGCTCAAATTTTCTACTTCTGCACTGCCCTGTTGTTGAACAAATTTCTAGATTAAAATTGGATTGTTTTGTATATAATTTCCATCCATATATTAAAATAAGATTAGAAAAAATCTTGATTATTTATTTGAAAATATTGTGTGTTGTCTTCAGTTTGCATATTTAGAGAAATAAATTAAATGGGATGTAATCGTATTTTTTTATCCCATAGTTTCATTGTACTCTTTTCGAGTCAACAGTTGTTCAGTTAAACAGTTTTAAGAATGATTTGAGTAGAGAGTTGGTTAGGTCAACTGATTGACTTCATAATAGAAGAACCAAAAATTAATACATGCTGAACTGGAGAGTAGTTTTCTTTATAAAAATGTCGGTGAACAGAGGAAAGTGATGCTTGATTTGTTGTATAATTTCAAATATTTGAGTCGTAGTTATAGTTTTTGATAAAATGACAAGCATTCAATCTTAAAATCGGTATTGGAGTGTTCATATCTTTGGTTTCCTTGAGTTACAAGGTGATGTGAATGTTGCCAGGGAATTATGGCGTGGAATATTGCCAGGTTTAAAAATTTTGAGCTAAGTTGTTATGACAGAAGTACTGTTTGGTGAAGTAATAAGTGCTCAATCCTAAAAACTTATGGGCCTAAATAGACAAATTTTTTTTTTTAAAAAAGGTACTGATGATAGTGCATAAGAAAAGATATTTGTAATTTTGATTTTGGTATTCATGCATTGCAGGAAATGCATCGTTTATTTGGGTTGGGCCAAAGCCTTTAGTTATTATCACAGATCCCTCACTTGTAAAAGAGGTGATGTCAAAGAGTAATCTATACCAGAAGCCCAAAAACGAGAATCCTCTGGCCAGCCTACTTGTGCAAGGATTAGCGAGCTATGAGGCAGATAAATGGGAGAAACATAGAAAACTCATCAATCCTGCTTTCCATCTCGATAAGTTGAAGGTTTTCTTTATTGGATCATACACTTTATGTGCTGATTCCTGATCCCATGATTTTTACCACGGTAGAAAACTCAGGCAAATAATCTGTGTATGATTTCAAATTGAGAACTGGGAAGCCTTATATTGTGGTCGATGTAATTTTGTCCTAACTAGATAGGACTGTGTATGTTGATGCTTATTTTGTTTTTGAGCAGCTAATGATTCCGGCCTTCTATTTGAGTTGTGATGAAGTTTTGAGCAAATGGGATAAAAGCATGTCCCCTGAGGGATCTTGCGAGGTGGACGTGTGGCCACATCTACAAAATTTATCGAGTGATGCAATATCAAGAACGGCATTTGGTAGTAGCTATCAAGAAGGAAGAAGAATATTCGAACTTCAAAAAGAACAGATACAGCACTTTGTTAAGGTTATCCGATCCATATACATACCTGGATGGAGGTAACAAAATAGGATAATGGGTGGTAACTGTATACCTGTACATGATCATTTCTTTTGACTTCAAATTATCGAAGCTGATGCAGCATGTAGATTTTAATTAAAGCGTAAGTGAAACTTGGCAAGAATCTGTTCTCAAGAATTGAACCATCTTCTTTAGTTTGATAAGTTGCCAGCGCGCGTTGTACCTTCTCATGTCTTTTCTCGTTGCTTTCATATTTTCAGATTTGTTCCTACTGGAAGGCACAGAAGAATGAAACAGATTGAAAAAGAAGTTCAGTCTTCAATAAGAAGTATCCTGAGTAAAAGGGTTGAGGCAATGAAAATGGGGGAAGCACGGCACGACGACTTATTAAGCATATTGTTGGAATCGAATTTCCAAGAAATCGAACAAAGTGGTGACAAGAGTTCTGGAATGACCATTGATGAAGTTGTAGAAGAGTGCAAACTGTTTTATTTTACTGGACAGGAGACTACTTCTGCTTTACTCGTGTGGACATTGATCTTATTGAGTATACATCCCGAGTGGCAAACGAGAGCTCGGGAGGAGGTTTTACAAGTCTTCGGGAACCAAACTCCAGAATTTCATGGGTTGAATCACCTGAAAATCGTGTGTAGTTCTCACTTCAACATTTGCGTTTACCTAATCATACAAGTCCAATGTTTGATACATGTTAGTCCCAGTATCTCTTGTTTGTAATTCTTGCAATATCTTTTTCCAGGTTACCATGATTTTGTACGAGGTCTTGAGGCTTTATCCACCTGTAGTTGGTCTTATTCGAACGGTCACCGAAGAAATGAAACTAGGTGAATTTACATTTACGGAAGGGATGAAGTTGTCCATCCCAATAATGTTATTGCATCACGTTCCTAAGATTTGGGGGGATGATGCGTTGGAGTTCAACCCAGAAAGATTCAACGATGGAGTGTCTAATGCACAAAAAAGCCAAGGCATATTCTTCCCATTCGGCTGGGGACCCCGAATTTGCATCGGACAGACTTTCGCAATGTTAGAGGTAAAAATGGCAATGGCTATGATTCTGCAACGATTCTCTTTCGAGCTTTCAGCATCCTATACGCACGCTCCTCATGCATTTGTCATTCTTCAGCCTCAACATGGTGCGCACTTAGTTCTGAAAAATCGTATTATCGAATAAAATAATTAATTAGAATATATGATAGCGTATCATGTGTTAATAAATAAATTATAAAGATGTAAAAATGCATTTTCGGGAAATAATTACCAAAAGATGCGATCATGCTTTAATCAAAAACCATGTAATTTGATTTTTTAGATTTAATAAATAAAAATATCGTACCTTACTGTCCAATAAATTGGTGGTTCACTCCCTACCTTTGAGTAATTACATCTATAAATATAATTTCAGTTGACTCAGTTTTAGCAACTATCAATGTCATCGAATTAATGCATATATATGACGAGTGATAACAATATAAAAAACATTTTTATTAACACAAAACGAATGTATGAATGTTATTGAGCATTTTTGAAAACAAAAGAAAAGCAGTTATAAATGTTATAGCTCAAGAGCAAGAGTTGGTTGTTGTGTACATCATCCAACATGATCTAAGGGGGTCCGGAAAAAAAAATATTTTGCAATGAAACAAGAATCCGGTAGAAAAGAAGTGGAACACGCATTTGGCGTTCTTCAATCACGATTTGTAATGGTGGCATCTCCAGCACGTGGTTGGAAGAACGTCATTTACATGACATAATGAAATCATGTATCACAATGTACAATATGATTATCGAAGATGAACGTAACATCGGTGCACCCATTCAAGATGCGATAGAAACACCAACTCCGAACGTAGAAATGGTTGTTGATGAACATATCAAATTTCAAGAATTTCTCAGTCGATATAAAAGAATAAAAGACAAAGATGCTCAATTCGCACTACGAAATGTTTTAATTTATTATTTGTGAGATGAATATAGTCATTCAAATGTTTGAAGTTGTATTCTTATTATATTTGAAGTTGTATTTGTATTATGTTTGAATTTGTATTCGTATTTTTCAATTTAAATACTTTTCATATATTAATTCATATTATATATAATTTAATTTAGATTATATAATTAACTTATAAACTTAAATATTATTAATAATATAATATTGATTATATAATATAAACATTAGTCATAATTAAAAATATATTAAATAAAAGATAATAATTAATATATGTAAAATAAAAAGAATATTTCGAGAATATATTTTTTTTGGTGTAAGAGAAGTAAATGAGTTAGAGATAGATGTTGTATTTGGTGCAGAAATCGCACTATTTTAGTATAAAATTTAAATCAAAATAGATTTTGTGGTTAGAGGTGACCTCAGAATGCAGATATAACATGGATTGTATCCTGAAAGGTTGTGTAAACTTTTAGGTTGTGTAAACTTTGTATTACGGAAGAAAAAATATATATATGTAGTGCTGGTTGAACAACATTTTCTCTGTAATATATATCGTTGAATGAAATTCATATATTTGAATTCTACGTGAAATAGATAAGATATCCATGTATTCAATGAATAATATTCCTGCAAACAAATTAATCATATTAAAATTAGGGATTTTATCATTTATTATGGTATTAAACAAATTAATTATATTAAAATAAGGAATTCATGGAATTTTTTTATTCGGTATTTAATTTATACTTTATTATTAACAAAGTCTGTTTATCAATATCAGATTTATTCTTATTTGATTTAACCTTTTTTATTCACGAAAAAAAAAATCTATTATCAAAATTTATTAACACATTATTATTAAAAAGACCAAGACCAAAATCATATACAAATAATATATTTAAATTTTATTTTGATTAATTTTTAAATTATCTTTTATATATGTACACATCACATTTGATTTGATATGCTGCACATCTACCGTACACACCTATGTGAGCACCGATGAGGTGTCACTCACCTATTTGATGTGATGAAATATAGAAAATTTGTGTATCCAATAGGTGAGTGACACCTCATCGGTGGTCACATAGGTATATACGGTAAGTGTACATCATATCAAATCTACACATCACATACCTAATATTAAAATAAATAAAGATATCTTACCAAAGAGAGTTGCTCTGACCGGTCGCATATTTTTATTTATTTTAAATAAATAAATAAATAGCAATGGAGCTTCTAATCCGTCATGGCTTAAGTCACTATTCTTGGACTTTTGTTTGGGAAATGTCCGTTTCACAAGACCATGACGTTACTATGAGTTCGAAAATTCGATCTAACCAAACTTAAACCATTAATTTGGTTTTATTTGTTTAATACAATAATTATCTTTATTGGATAGAGTAATTGAAACGTGTTTGTTGGGTAAAATAATCGAAACATAATGTTTGAGCTGCTCTATGATTTAAAATATTTGAGTTGTACCATTACTACTAGCTATAGATTGTGGTAAAACGGCAAACGATCGGTCATACAATTTGTATCAGAACCAAAGTCAACATGTTCGATTTTCTTTGATTTCAATGAGTATAATTATTGAGAGATATTGTTTAGTGCAACAATTGTGTTACGTCGTTACCACCAACTATAATTTTTAGCAAAGCGATAAGCGCTCAATCCTATATTTTTTAGAATTTTCAATCTACAGTTCAATTTTTGGCACGCACACATTAGTACGTGTTCAACGTTTTAGCTGAATTATATTTTTATTCATATCCACCACATAAATTATCATTGTTTTAATGGAAAATTTTATCATTGTTTTAATGGAATATAAGGAAGTTAAATTTTGAGCTGGAGAGATGAATTTGAAATTCACGAATTTCGATTAAAGTTTGATTATTTACAACAAGATAATAGATCAACACAAAATAGAATGAATTTGAAATGACATAATTAATTTATTTAATAAATTTTAGAGTATGTCTCTTGTGAGACGATCTCACGAATCTTTATCTGTGACACGGGTCAATCCTACCGATATTCACAATAAAAAGTAATACTCTTAGCATAAAAAGTAATATTTTTTCATGGATGACCCAAATAAGAAATCTGTCTCACAAAATACGACCCATGAGATCGTCTCACACAAATTTTTGGCTAAATTTTAAATAGTTTATGATCTTGTTTGTGAAAGCAACAAAATATATTTAAATCATAATTGACGTATAAAAGAAGTTTTACAAGGGTAAACTTTTTGGTATAATGCAAATATAAAATGATTTCTTTAATGGTGTTCAATAATTTTTTCCAACCATAAAAAGTCTGTATCAATAATCTTCACACGGAAAAGCAAACAAGAGGAACAGTGATGGGAATTTCGCAAGAACTCGTGTGCGCCATAATCACAGCTTTTGTTGCCTTTGCACTGCTGGTGGCGAATTGGGTGTGGTTGAGGCCGAAGAAGCTGGAGAAACTGTTGAGGAAGCAGGGTTTCAATGGGAACCCGTACAGATTCCTCTACGGGGACTTGAAAGAGCTGCGGAAGATAGTTGAAGAAGCAAAATCAAAACCCATCAGTGTCGATGATGATATCAAGCCAAGGGTCATCCCATTTCACCTCAAAACCATCCAAAAATATGGTATTGCCAGCCATTTCTTTTTCTTGAATACAAACATAATACTTGGATTCAAACATAACATTATTCATGCCTTTCAGGAAATGCGTCGTTTTTTTGGCTTGGGTCAAAGCCTATAGTTATTATCACAGATCCTGTACTTGTAAAAGAGGTTATGTCGAAGAGTGATCTATACCAGAAGGCCGAAAGTTAGAATCCTCTGGCCAAGCTTCTTGCGCAAGGATTAGCAAGTTATGAGGGAGATAAATGGGCGAAACATAGAAAACTTATCAATCCTGCTTTCCATCTCGAGAAGTTGAAGGTTATTTTGGATTACACTCTTTATATACTGATTCCATTCCCAGATCATGATAGAAAAGTTAGGCAAATGGTCTGTCTACTATCATTTCAAATTGAGAATTGGGAAGCCTTGCTATAGGCTGGCCGATGCAATTTTGTCCTGAATAGTTACTTAGGACTGTATATATTGATGCTTCTTTTGTTTTTGAGCAGCTAATGATTCCGGCCTTCTATTCGAGTTGTGATGAAGTTTTGAGCAAATGGGATAAAAGCATGTCCCCAGAAGGATCTTGTGAGGTGGATGTGTGGCCACATCTACAAAATTTAACGAGTGATGCAATATCAAGAACGGCATTTGGTAGTAGCTATCAAGAAGGGAGAAGAATATTCGAGCTTCAAAAAGAACAGCTGCAGCACTTCTCTAAGGTTATACAATCCGTATACATACCTGGGTGGAGGTAACAAATAAGATAATGTTTGGTAACTGCTACATCTCTGTATTATAATTTCTCAAGAATTGAACCATCTTCTTTAGTTTGATAAGATGTGAGGGCGTGTTGTATCTTCTCATTTCTTATCTTGTTGCTTTCAATTTTCTCAGATTTGTGCCTACTAGAAGGCACAGAAGAATGAATGAGATTGAAAAAGAAGTTCAGTCTTCAATAAGGAGTATTTTAAATAAAAGGGTGAAGGCAATGAAAGCGGGCCAAGCACGACACGACGACTTATTGAGCATATTGTTGGAATCAAATTTCCAAGAAATGGAACAAAGTGGTGACAAGAGTTATGGAATGACCATTGACGAAGTAGTAGAAGAGTGCAAACTGTTTTATTTTGCTGGACAGGAGACTACTTCTGTTTTACTCGTGTGGACAATGATCTTATTGAGTAAACATCCCGAGTGGCAAACGAGAGCTCGAGAAGAGGTTTTGCAAGTCTTTGGGAACCAATCTCCGGGATTTGATGGGTTGAATCGCCTGAAAATCGTGCGTAGTTCTCAATACAACATTTGCATTTACCTAAATGTTTGATACATGTCTGTCCAAGCATCTCTTGTTTGTAATTCTTGCAGTATTTTTTCCCAGGTTACCATGATTTTGTACGAGGTCTTGAGGCTTTACCCACCTATAGTTGCTCTTACTCGAAGGGCTACTGAAGAAATGAAACTAGGGGAATTTACGTTTCTGGAAGGGATGCATTTGTGGTTGCCAATAATGTTGCTGCATCACGAGCCCGAGATTTGGGGGGACGATGCGTTGGAGTTCAATCCTGAAAGATTCAACGACGGAGTGTCTAAGGCACAAAAAGGCCAAGGCATATTCTTCCCATTCGGTTGGGGACCCAGAATTTGCCTTGGACAAACTTTCGCAATGTTAGAAGCAAAATTGGCAATGGCTTTGATCCTGCAACGATTCTCTTTCGAGCTTTCCACATCCTATACGCACGCTCCGCAGGAATCTGTAATTCTTCAGCCTCAACATGGCGCACACTTGGGTCTGAGAAAGCGAATTATCGAGTAAAATAATTAACCAGAATGATACTGTACCATGTATTAACAAAACCCTGTACCGTGTGGCTAATGTGACAGGGGCAAGCTACTGTGTATAGCTAATACAAATAAATATGGTACAAAGATGTAATCAATGTAAATTATAAACAAAAAATCATATTATATATTCAGATTTAGCAGAAGGACCTCAAACAAATAATTATTTTTTTTAAAAAAAATTTCAACAGGTGATATTACATTATCAAGCTGTAAAAATATTTATTGAAGTGTTTTTTTGGTACTGTAACAATAGTGTTTCTATCATCCCAAAAAAAAGTAGTTTCTAGAACGCGAACGGGTAGACATAGACATTCATTTTGTATTTAATTAGCAGATCGTGGTACATGTGATGTGTTTGTTTCATACAAAAAAAAAAAAAGAATAGTTTTTTAAATTTCAATTAAAATTTTCAAAATTTTGAATTTGAAATGCTAGAGGATAAGATAATATATGAAGAAAAATGATATTATAATATAGTAAAATTATGTAGTTAGTTTGATAAAATGAAAGATGTTTTAGGCAAATTTAAAATTACATAATGACTACATATAGTCAGTATATGTTGATTTTTATTAAATATAATAAAATATTATATATTGTTGGGTTAAGCGTGCATGAGTGAGAGTAATACTGAGATGAATGACATCATGAGAAGTTCTTGCGCGTTAAGCTGTTGACATTGTGCCGCTTGATCTAGTTGGCTAGATGAGCCGTAAAAGAGTGATGTCGGATTTTAACGGGTAATATTGTCTCTGCTAGAACATGACCGACGGTAGAGAAATGGTAAAAATAATTTCAAAGTGATATGAGACATCACTTGCAGATAGACAAGCATCTCCCCATACTCATGGGCCTAAGAGCCCAACTTATTAGTACTCAAGTATGTGCACTCTGCGCTGCCACAAGTACAAAGAAATAAAATCGTGTTTTGACTAACAATTATAACTTTCGGTATAGTGGTAAGTACTTTATCTTAACAATTGATTTTTTATAAATGAAAATTGCATTTTTTTTTCTCAAATTATAATAATTTGAGTTGCACCATTACCATCAGCTATAGATTTTGAAAAGGTGACAAAAACTCAGTACTAGAGTGAAATTCTTTTTCAGACATATGGATTGAAAAGTTACATAATGAAATTGAGCAAGTATTCATAATTTGTTTAGGTGTTAGGATCCAATACATTGAATGAAACCAATTGATGATTGAAATAAATCATTGTATAAATCATAAAAATTGATAATAAATCAAGGGTATCTGATAGTCTATTGAACATTCCTATTGACAACATCGTGTCCCAAGGAGTTGTAAGAAAGTGGGCTGAAAATAAAGAGGCTCACTCTGAAGAAATTATTGCCGATTATTTTCGACAATTTGAAAATACTGATGAAATTGAGAAAGCTCCAGAAGCACGATGTTGGATGAAAGATTACTTTTCCAAGTAGCATGTTAAGATATCATAGAACTTTAAGAGTTGTTAATGACTACTTAAAAAGTTACATGGACGGACCGGCGTTTGTAATGGGAAAAAAGAAGAATACAAGAAATTATTTGCATTCTCTAACCCTCTCTTTTCGTCTCTCGTTTTTTCTTCTACATTCTATTCTACATACTTCTGTTTAATATTCATTTGATTCTTGAAAGTAAGTTAGATTGAAATAGCAGGAGTCAACCTCACTCAAAGAAGGTTTAAAATACTGAATCTAATTAGTTAGATTCTATCAGTATCACTAACATACTGTTGTTTTATTGTATACATTTGGATTTTCGGAAATCTACGCTACACGTGAATAATTCGAAATATTCAAATCGACACAATTTATAAATAAAGAAATAATTAACGAATATAATCATGTTGTGGATGTATAGATGCAGTCCACAAATGAAGATGTAGCAGCAATTAACTTGCAATAAAAAAAATTTAAACTTCTGAATAAATTAGATAATCTGGTCCTATATGGTTATAACATATACTAATTTATATCTGAGGGTATAATCTATGGAATATCAAACACATTTTCTTCGCTACGGTTGTGAGAAACCAACAAACCATTCGACATTAAAATATATATCTAGAAAAGAAAGATCATCGAATAACACAGCAAAATAAATGTGGTGACAAGGAAGCGAACTACGAGGATGTTAGAGAAACATGTCTCCCAAAAGAGGAGTAGGAAGAACGTCAGAATAGATGTTGAAGACGATGAGATACTAGATATTTGTTTAGACAAGTACTTTAAAAACGTTTTTAGTGTTTTATAAGTGAAAAAAAACTAAAAGTACATGTTTGGACAAGATTTTTCTAAAAAAAAAATTAATTTTTTTTTTAAAAAAAGTGTTCTCTAAGTATAATTCTTAAGAATAATTTAGAGGTACTTTTTATGTTTTTAGAAATAAAAAAATGTGGGTCTTATAAAGTTGTTCTCCAAACAACTTCTTAATTATTGTTAGCTATAAAATCATATTTTTTTAAATAGTTGTTCAAACATCTTTTTAACTGTAAAAATATTTTTATAAAATAGTTGTCCAAACATATATTATTCTCAAAAAAAATTTTAAAACTTTCTATAATTTTTGGTTAGCTCAATGTTTGATTTTTTTTTTTTTTTTGCAAAATTAAAACAAAAACAAAATAAGTTGGCTAGACCATTGCATTCATGAGTTTGATCACTTGGCGATATGATCCTGTGAGCCACATCGTGTGACACCATCTTTTTCGAGATCAACGGATATAAACACAAGGATTCGTTTACCCATCCAATGCAGCATTGTATTTCTCATGCAATTTGGCCTATCTCAGTGTTTTACAACTTCAGCCATTTTGAGCTACATGGATAGTGTTGAGTCTTGTTAAAAGATTTATCCTCTTGGTCATTACAGGCTGTACTCGAGCTTCCTCTCGGCTCCGTTTCCTACTTTCATGAGCTTGGACTCAAAGTTTCACAAGTCACAACACACTGGTCCATAAAATTGTATGGATGCCTTTGGCTTATTTTTTGTTCTCTACGGAGCAGTTTCATAATCTGTCTTTCTTCTGTTTCTCCACACGCATCTTTGATATCTAAGATTTATTATGATTTATGTCTCCTTCGCATGCATGGCACACTTCTCAGGCTGAGATTTTCAATATTATCAATCATTACTTTGGTTGATCTGTTTTCCACATCTGACCCGAGTGCCCCTGACATTTCTCGGGGAGTAGAAGGAATTGAATGTAAAATCACGCAGAACATGAGAGATGATTTAGATGTCCTGTTTACAGAAGAGGAAGTTAAGAGCGCAGTCTTTGGGATGAAACCTTGGAAAGCCCCAGGTCCAGATGGTTTTCATGCGGGCTTTTCTATCAAGAGAATTGGGACGTGGTGGGCAATACTTTAACAAAAGTATGTTCGGATGTGCTTAATGGGATGAGTTCTATCAGATCGATCAACTCCACTAAAGTGATTCTGATTCCGAAAATAAAAAACGCTCGATCTGTCCAAGATTTTTAGATTTAAAAAAATTGTTTGAAATAGTTAATGTATCTAATAATAGGAATAAATATGTAAAATAATAGAAAATTAATATTAAGTATAAAAATTAGACTATATATTAGAGATTGATGAAAAAAATACAACATTTACATTTAGGACGAATAGCAAATAGACAAAAATCAAATAATTATTTTATTTTTTAAAAGCTATTAAATATTTAATGCTTGCTTTTACGTCTCCCGTCTCAATTATTTAAGTTTTTTTTCCATTTTCGATTGTTATATAATATAGTTTCTATTTTTAGTATATATTTTTTAGTTTTTTTTAACTAATATATCATTATTAAGTCTGATGCATTAATTCTCATATTTATAAAATCATAAAAATATCAAAATTATAATTTTTATTTGTTTTTGCAACTAGACCACATTAAAAATCTTAAATATTTGTCAAATCATTATCAGACACGCTTAATCATAATTAAAATTAAAAAATAAACATTTAAATTATAAACCTAATTTATTATTTTAAAATAAAAAGACATACCTTCAAAATATAAAAAATTTAAAAATAAATAGATGCGATTAATTGTGCTTGAGTACGCTTAATTAAACATCTTAATTATGCTTAATTCGGTCAAACTACAGTTTGATCGCTTTTTTCCGCTTTCTCCGAAGTGTGACGTTTTGGCCGAGCTTCAAGCTTAAGCGGGCTTTTTAGAACACTAAGTATTTTTTTTATAAATAAATTTTACTTTTTCATTGATCTTTTCTTTCATCGTTTGTGACTTGGAATCAGACATTCGATATAACGTCGGATGAAGCGGACGAACGCAGAGTTTCAAGAAATTGGGTATGACAAACGTTTCGATTTTTTCGAAGGATGATTCGGATGTTCTCTTTAAATAGAGCTCGTACTGACCACACGTATAGGCAAGAACAACGCGTCATTTGCATAGTGATGGGAATACAAGAACTCATGTACGCCATAATCGCAGCTTTTGGTGCCTTGGCGCTGCTCATATCCGTATGGAGAGCGGCGAATTGGGTGTGGTTCAGGCGGAAGAAGCTGGAGAAACTTTTGAGGAAGCAGGGCTTTAATGGGAACCCGTACAGATTCCTCTACGGGGACTTGATGTTGGATCTCGGTTTTCTACGTGCCCAAACGCAGCGGAAGTTTAAAATTTTTATTTTATTTTGAAAACAAAATAATTCTTTTGGACACTCGTATGGTTTTCAGGAATTAAACATGCATAGGATGTTTAAAGAATTATACCTTTGTGAATTAAATCACTGGACTCCAACTAATCCGGTATAAACGGATTAGCTCTTGTTGATTCCCTACGAACTTTCTTCGATGAAATCCTCCTATCAAGTCCACGACTGGATGGTATGTTCCTCTTCCAAATTGCACTAGAAAATTTGGAAGAGATTTTACGTTGGAGACTAAAACGAGAGGCGGCTCAACCTTGGAAAGAAAAACCAAAGAGGCCAATTTTTTTTTCTTTTGAAAGTGGGAGTCACGAAATTCTTGAGGTGGTAGGTGGTGGTGTAGGGTTTTCAATTTTTTTTTTGTGTTATTTATAATTAACTTAAACCCTAATTACATAATTAACATTAATGGGCTTGATTTAATTAATTGGGCTAGTCCAACTAGTTTAATTAATTTAATCAAAGTCCATTAAAACTTTAATTATTTAATATGTTGGACTTGTACCCCTACAAGCCCATTAAACACATTATCCACCATATTTAATTTATTAATTAATCAACTCAACTTTTGAGCTTAATAAATTAAATACATTATAAATTCAACATTTGAATTTATTATTTAAATTATAAATTCAACT
>NC_133320.1:20842951-20864555 GCF_012295235.1 Primulina huaijiensis | reverse complement strand
TTAGGACTGTATATATTGATGCTTCTTTTGTTTTTGAGCAGCTAATGATTCCGGCCTTCTATTCGAGTTGTGATGAAGTTTTGAGCAAATGGGATAAAAGCATGTCCCCAGAAGGATCTTGTGAGGTGGATGTGTGGCCACATCTACAAAATTTAACGAGTGATGCAATATCAAGAACGGCATTTGGTAGTAGCTATCAAGAAGGGAGAAGAATGTTTGAGCTTCAAAAAGAACAGCTGCAGCACTTCACAAAGGTTATACGATCCGTATACATACCTGGGTGGAGGTAACAAATAAGATAATGTTTGGTAACCGCTACATCTCTGTATTATAATTTCTTTGGAGCTCCCTTCAAATTATCGAAGTTGATGCAGCATTAAGCAAAGCATATGTGAAATTCGACTAGAAACTGTTCTCAAGAATTGAACCATCTTCTTTAGTTTGATAAGTTGTGAGGGCGTGTTGTATCTTCTCATTTCTTATCTTGTTGCTTTCAATTTTCTCAGATTTGTGCCTACTAGAAGGCACAGAAGAATGAAAGAGATTGAAAAAGAAGTTCAGTCTTCAATAAGGAGTATTTTAAATAAAAGGGTGAAGGCAATGAAAGCGGGCCAAGCACGACACGACGACTTATTGAGCATATTGTTGGAATCAAATTTCCAAGAAATCGAACAAAGTGGTGACAAGAGTTATGGAATGACCATTGACGAAGTAGTAGAAGAGTGCAAACTGTTTTATTTTGCTGGACAGGAGACTACTTCTGTTTTACTCGTGTGGACAATGATCTTATTGAGTAAACATCCCGAGTGGCAAACGAGAGCTCGAGAAGAGGTTTTGCAAGTCTTTGGGAACCAATCTCCGGGATTTGATGGGTTGAATCGCCTGAAAATCGTGCGTAGTTCTCAAGACAACATTTGCATTTACCTAAATGTTTGATACATGTCTGTCCAGGCGTCTCTTGTTTGTAATTCTTCCAGTGTTTTTCCCAGGTTACCATGATTTTGTACGAGGTCTTGAGGCTTTACCCACCTATAGTTGCTCTTACTCGAAGGGCTGCTGAAGAAATGAAACTAGGGGAATTTACGTTTCCGGAAGGGATGCATTTGTGGATGCCAATAATGTTGCTGCATCACGAGCCCGAGATTTGGGGGGACGGTGCGTTGGAGTTCAATCCTGGAAGATTCAACGATGGAGTGTCTAAGGCACAAAAAGGCCAAGGCATATTCTTCCCATTCGGTTGGGGACCCAGAATTTGCGTTGGACAAACTTTCGCAATGTTAGAAGCAAAAATGGCAATGGCTTTGATCTTGCAACGATTCTCTTTCGAGCTTTCCGCATCCTATGCGCACGCTCCGCAGGCATCTGTAATTCTTCAGCCTCAACATGGCGCGCACTTGGTTTTGAAAAAGCGAATTATCGAGTAAAATAATTAAACAGAATGATACTGTACCATGTATTAACAAAACCCTGTACCGTGTGGCTAATGTGACAGGGACAAGCTATTATGTATAGCTAATACAAATAAATATGGTACAAAGATGTAATATGTTGAAAAATATGAGTTGTAATATTTGAATATTGAAACTAAGAAAGTTGAATATTGAAACTAAGAAAGTTGAATGTTGAAACCAAGAGTTGTAAATATTTAAAATTAGTGTGTGATATTTATGTAATGATGTATTTATTTTTGGAATATTTCCAAAGAAATTCTATAAATATGTCTCTCAATGTGTGAAGAAAATCACAATTGAGTACAAACAAAATTTTATGAAGTGTGTAGTTTGTTAAATTTTGAGAGTTTGAGATTTTTATTTTTTACCATAAATTTTTACTTTTACCACGTTATCAGCACGATACTCTAAGGTTCGGTTCTCCATATTTTTCCAAGCTCCAAAGCATAAGAAAAAGGTAACAATATTCAAAAGTAAGAGTATTTACTTTACTGTTTATTTATTTTTATTGTGTATATATTTACTATATAATATCATGTTATTATATAAAAGGAGTCTAGCTATGACACATCATTATAAGAACGTGATGTGATTATATTATTATAGTGCTTATATAATTTTATTGTGTTACTGTTTATTTATTATATATATTTGAATAATATCATGTTATTATACAAAAAAAATCTATGACAACTCATTATAATAACGTGATGTGATTATTTCACTCTTTATATATTTTTATTGTGTTATATAATAATTATATATATATTTGTATAATGTCACAGTATTATTTAAAAGGAGTCTCTGACACCTCATTATAATATTGTGATCTGATATACATAATAATTTAAAAATGATTAACATTATATACATCATATTATTACCATAAAATTTACATATACATACATTTATTTTTTAAGAATTTGTAACGGTCATAAACGGCTAGTTTTTACCCTATAAATATGACTTCAAAAACACATTCAATCACTCCAAAATTACTCTTCCTCCCCTAAAAATTTTCTTCATCAAAATTTTCGAAGAAGAAGAAGATGGCTCTTTCAAGGTTATTTTGTATAATTATTATAGTTATTATACTCACTAGTCTTGTATTTATCAGAGAATATCTGCCACGCGTTTTTTCTTTATTTTTAAGCATGCTTGTAATTATAATTTATTTGTTACTTTGTATTGTCATTTTAATAAATTTATAATTTAACTAATAAAATGTATTGTTATTTTTATAGTACCACCATGTCAAATTTGGAAAAGCTCGAATATTACAGGAAAAAATTATATGTCATGGACTCTTGATGTAGAAATGCATCTTGAGTCATTGAGTCTAAGTGAGATCATTGAAGAAAATGGTATATCTTCATCACAAGAAAAAGCAAAAGCTATAATATTTTTGCGTCGACATCTTGATGAAAGTTTGAAATGTGAATATCTCATCGAAAAAGATCTCATGGGTCTGTGGAAAGGATTAAAAGAAATATTTGAACATATAAGGGAAGTTATACTTCCGACCGCCCGTGATGAATGAAATATGTTGAGATTCCAATATTTTAAGAAAGTAATTGATTACAATTCGACGATGTATCGAAAAATCTCGCAATTAAAATTTTGTGGACATGAAGTTACATAATCAAAAATGCTTGAAAAAACATTTTCCACCTTTCACGCATCAAATATAAATTTACAGCAATAATATTGAGTGCGTGGATTTGCGAGATATTCTAAACTTATCGCATGTCTTCTTGTGGTGGAAAAGAACAACGAGTTGCTAATGAGAAATCATCAGTCCCGACCCATCGGATCAACAACATTTTCAGAAGTAAATGATGTAAGTAAAAATGAATTTAAAACTGGAAACCAAAATCAAATTCAGAGACAAGTTTTTGGTCAAGGTCGTGGTCGTGGTCATGGACGTGGACGTGGAAGTGGTCGTTGTCATGATCATGGTCGCGGCTGTGGTTTCGAAAACAATTGAGATAGTTATTTTTATAACTCATCTCAAAAAAGCGTCACGAACCATACACTGAAAAGGCATCATGAGATCATGAGTGGTAATGAAAATCACTCAAAACGATTTGAAAGTTCTTGTTTTAGATGCGGCACTCCAGGACATTGGTCTCGTATTTGTCGAGCCCCCGAGAACCTTTGTAAACTCTATAAAGAATCTATAAAGGGGAAAAAAAAAGAGACCAACTTCATTGAACAAAATGGCCGTATGAGTGATTCAACTCATTTTGATGCTGCAGATTTTCTGAATGATTTCTCTGGAAATGATCAATATACTGGTGGAATAGAAATGAAAAATATTGATGATGCAGATTTTCTCAACGATTTCTCTGAAAATGAACAATATATTAGTGGAATGTAGATGTAAAATAATTTATTTTTCATGTACTCATATAATAATGTTTTATTGTACAATTATGATATGCCTTATATTTTTCAATAAATTACATATGTATCGTCAGTAATTTTTTTTCATTGCATATTTTTTTGAAGTTCAAATATGGAAACTGCTTTGAACAAATCTAAACAAGGAACTAATCCCATGGAAGTTTGCATATCTGATAGTGGTACAACGCACACTATTCTCCGAGATAAAAGATATTTCTTGTAACTAAAACCAACAAAAAACAATAGTGAATACAATATCATTTCTTTTAAACTTAATAAAATGTTGTGGTAAAGCACATTTTTTGTTATCTAATGGTACAATTTTTTTTATAAATGATGCTTTGTATTCACCACAATCGAAAAAAAATTTGTTGAGTTTTAATGACATATATTCTCATGGGTATGAAACTCAGACAATAAATGAAGGAAATGAGAAATATATGTATCTTAACACATATAAATCAAGAAAGAAATATGTAGTTGAAAAACTATTAATGCTCCCTACTGGATTGCATTATACATATATAAGTCTAATTGAATCAAACATGGTAGTTGATAATTCTTCAGTACTGATCAATTGGCGTGATCAATTAGGACATCCTGGTTCAACAATGATGCGAAGAATTATAGAAAATACACATGGTCATCCGCTGAAAGACCTGAAAATCTTTCAATAAGTTTCAATGCAAAGCATGTTCTCTTGAAAAACTTATTATAAGACCATCACCAGCTAAAATCCAAAATAAATCACCTATGTTTCTCGAACGTATTCAGGGTGATATTTGTGGGCCAATTCAACCACCACTTGGACCATTTAGATATTTTATGGTATTGATTGATGCTTCCAGCAGATGGTCACATGTATGTTTATTATCAACTCGGAATGTGGCATTTGCAAGATTACTTGCTCAAATAATAAAATCGCGGAATCAATTTTCTGATCATACAATCAAGAAAATTAGACTTGATAATGCTGGTGAATTTACTTCCCAGACTTTCAATGATTATTGTATGTCAATGAGAATCATTATTGAGCATCTAGTGGCTCATGTACATACACAAAATGGATTAGCTGAATCATTGATTAAACGTATACAATTGATTGCTAGATCAATAAGTATGAAAAAAAAACTTCCTGTTTATATATGGGGTCATGCAATTTTACATGCTGCTGCATTAATTCGCATCAGACCAAGTGCATATCATAAATACTCCCCATTGCAGCTTGCATTTGGTAAAGAACCAGATATTTCTCATCTGAGAATTTTTGGATGTATGGTATATGTTCCTATTGCACCGTCTCAACGAACAAAAATAGGACCTCAAAGAAAAATTGGAAATTATGTTGGTTATGACAGCCGATCAATAATTCGATACCTTGATCTTCAGACAGGCGACGTGTTTACAGTACGTTTTGCTGATTGTCATTTTAATGAGGAAATCTTTCCAATGTTAGGGGAAGAAAATAAAAATATCGAAAAGGAAATTACATGGTATACATCATCATGTTACATCTGAATACAAGAACTAAACAATTTGAAAAATATGTATAGCAAATTGTGCACTTGCAAAAAATAGCAAATAAGATACCAGATGCATTTGCAGACACAAAAAGGGTAACTAAATCATATATACATGTTGTAAATGCCCCTGCTCGAATTGAAATTTCAAAGAAACAAATTGAAGACACTCATGATGTCATTAAAAGTTTGAAGCGTGGAATTTCAATTGGTTCCAAAGATAAAAATCCCCGAAAAAGAAAAATCATAGAGAAACACGATGATCACAAAATAGAAAATGATATTCCAGCAGAAATACATGATGATAAAAATGTTCCGTCAGAACCACAAACTGACGAGAATCGTGAAATCTCTATCAATTATATTAATACTGGAAAAATATGGAACCGAAAATATATAAAAGAAATTGATGAGATATTTTCTTACAATGTGGCATTTGACATCATAAATGACAATGAAGAACATGAATCAAAATCTTTTGGTGAATGTAAAAATCGACAGGACTGGATAAAATGGAAAGAAGCCATCCAGGTTGAATTGAATTCGCTAAATAAACGTAATGTTTTTAGGCATATAATCCTTACACCTGAAGGTGTAAAACCTGTTGGGTACAAATTGGTCTTTAGTCGGAAGCGGAATGAGAAAAATATATNTTGATGATTTAAACATCATTGGAACGAATAAAGAAATTCAAGAAGTTGTGTCGTACTTGAAGGAAGAATTTAAAATGAAGGACCTTGGAAAAACAAAGTATTTTCTGGTTTTACAAATTGAACACAGAGAATGTGGAATATTTGTTAACCAGTTAAATTATACAGAAAATGTCGTTAAACATTTTAATATGGATAAATCAAATCCTTTAAGTACTCCAATGATTGTTAGATCATTAAACATAGAAAAAGATCCATTCCATCCATGTGAAGATGATGAAGTTATTCTTGGTCCAGAAGTACCATATCTAAGTGCTATCGGTGCCCTTATGTATCTTGCAAATTGTATAAGACCTGATATATCTTTTGCCGTAAATTTATTGGCAAGATTTAGCTCATATCCAACAAAAAGACACTAGAACAGAATTAAAAATATATTTCGTTATTTACGAGAATCAACATACTTGGGACTTTTTTATTCAAAAGATACTAATCAAAGCATAATTGTTTATACGAATGTTGGGTATTTATCTGATCCACACAAGGTACGTTCCCAAACCGGATATGTATTTATTCGTGGAGGCACTGCAATTTCTTGGAAACAAACACTTGTAACAACTTCATCAAATCACGCCGAGATTATTGCACTACATGAAGCAAGTCGTGAATGTGTGTGGCTAAAATCAATGACCGAACATATCCAAACCTCATGCGGATTATCATTCGACAAGAAGCCAGTGACACTATATGAAGATAATGTTGCATGTGTTGTTCAAATGAAAGAAGGATACATAAAAAGCGACAGAATTAAACATATTCTCCCTAAGTTCTTCGCATCACCCAAGAGCTTGAGAAGAATAAAGATATTGATATTCGTTACATTCAATCAAGTAAAAACTCATCAGATCTCTTCACAAAGGCACTTCCTACGACAATTTTCAGAAATCATATATATAACTTTGGGATGCGCAATCTACGAAATTTGTGAAGAATCGTTCGTGTTAACATGAGGGGGAGTTTACGTGACTGCACTCTTTTTCCCTTACTATGGTTTTTATCTCAATGGGTTTTTCCTAGTAAGGTTTTTAACGAGACACTATAAAACACGTAATGAAGACAATCATTGTATCATGTTCATCATCACAAGGGAGAGTGTTGAAAAATATGAGTTGTAATATTTGAATGTTGAAAATAAGAAAGTTGAATGTTGAAAATAAGAGTTGTAAATATTTAAAATTAGTGTGTGATGATGTATGTAATTATGTATTTATTTTTGGATTATTTCCAAAAAAAATTCTATAAATAGGTCTCTCAATGTGTGAAGAAAATCATAATTGAGTAGAGAGAAAATTTTATAAAATGTGTAGTTTGGTAAATTTTGAGAGTTTGAGATTTTTACTTTTTACCGTTAATTTATAATTTTAACATAATCAATGTAAATTATAAACAAAAAATCGTATTATATATTAAGATTTAACAGAAGGACCTCAAACAAATAATTATTTTTTTAAAAAAATATTCTCAACGGGTGATATTACATTATCAAGCTGTGAAAATATTTGTTGAAGTGTTTTTCTGGTGCGATAACATTAGAGTTTCTATCATCCCACAAAAAAAGTAATTTCTAGAACGCGACATAGACATTCATTTTTAATTAGCATATCGTGCACACGTGATGTGTCTGTTTCGTACAAAAAAAAAAAGAATAGTTTTTTAAATTTCAATTAAAAATTTTTAATTTTTGAATTTGAAATGCTAGGGTATAAGATAAGATATGAAGAAAAATGATATTATAATATAGTAAAATTATGTAGTTAGTTTGATAAAATGAAGGATGTTTTAGACAAATTTAAAATTACATAATGACTACATATAGTTAGTATATGTTGTTTTTGTATTATATATAATAAAATGTTATATATTGTTGCGTCAAGCGTACACGAGTGAAAATAATACTGAGATGAATGACATCATGAGAAATTCTTGTGCGTTAAGCTGTTGACATTGTGACACTTGATCTGGTTGGTTAGATGAGCCGTAAAAGAGTAACGTCAGATTTTAACGAGTAATATTGTCTCTTCTAGGACAGGACCGGCAGTAGAGAAACGGTAAAACTAATCTCCAAGTGATATGAGACATCACTAGCAGATAAATACGCATCTCCCCATACTCATGGGCCTAAGAGCCCAACCTATTAATACTCAAGTATGTGCACTCTGCGCTGCCACAAGTACGAGAAAATAGAATGTGTTTTGACTAAAAACTATAGTTTTTAGCCTAGTTGTAAGTGCTTGATCCTAATAATTGATTTTTTATAAATGAAAATTGTATTTTTTTCCTCAAATTGTAATATTTGAGTTGCACCATTACCATCAGCTATAGATTTTGAAAAAGTGACAAACACTCAGTACTAGAGTGAAGTTCTTTCTGAGACATATGGATTGAAAAGTTACATAATGAAATTGAGCTAAGTATTCATAATTTGTTTAGGTGTTAGGATCCAATCCATTGAATGAAATCAATTGATGATTGAAATAAATCATTGTATAAATCATAAAAATTGATAATAAATCAAGGGTATATGATAGTCTATTGAACATACCTGAAACTTCTTCTACTCATTTTCTTAAAACGTGATAGAAAAAAAAAATTTCTCTCCTTAATCTCCATGATTCAAAATATACATATATATACTTTAAAATACTTTGACACCATTTTTAAAATAAAACAACCAACTAACATTTAAAAATCAAAGGAAAATAGTTTGCATCGTAAAATCGTTAATCGTTTTACTAAACAGAAAAACATTATTTGAAAAGTATAGCCCATACTATAACCTCTCAAAAATCTTTCATAAATATAAATAAATAGTCGTAAAAATATTCTTGACATAAATCATAATCATAAACTAGTGCGAAAAACTAACGTCGGTCCTCGGGTTATGTGCACCTTCAGTCCAGCAAAGTCAACTATCAAGACTTCCATTAACACTATTATCATACTCACCTGCATCAATCACACCTAGTGATTTTAAAGACTCAACACATCATATTTTTGATACCAAATAATACGTATAAAACCACAAGCAACAGTAACAATATTTTTACGTAAAAATACCATTTTTATGACATACATAAACTTCAAAACATAAACTTTTTCATAAAATTTTTCATAAACATTTTCGTAAACATTTTCATATCATCCTCAACATATTCATATACATATTATCATCAACATATACGTATTCTTTTTTCCTTTCGTTGAATTCAGATCGTTAATTGTGGCTTTCATGTTCATCTACGTGTTGGGCGATGAATCCATTTACATGTAAACACAATACTGGGCGGCGGGGACACCAGCAACACTCTCACCGGTCAACTGGGCCTTGGCCTTACGTATTAACATATCATCATATACATATACATATTCATATCCGTACGATCGTCGGGCTCCAACTGGGACTATAACCCTCACGAAATTTTCAACATATCATCGTATTAGTCACAATTATTTCACTTCCTTCAACGTTTCATATTATCACCATTTTATAAAATTTAAACATGCATATAATATTTTTTCTTTTAAACCAAGAATGCAACATGTCTTTTAAATGTCCATAATTAAACCATAAAATCCATAAACATTTTTTTAAAAACAACATTTTAACATATACATACCCATGAACATTTAAAATAACATTTTAACATATAAAAATTCATAAACATTCCAAATAATTATATTTGCATATAAAACAGCATTCAGGACACTGCCATGATGTTTGCTAATTTCTAGGTGTAAAATGATCGTTTTACCCTTATACGTAAAATTTCACGTTTTTTGACATTTTCTTAATTTCATTGACTCTAACATGTCCCAAATAATTATTTAAGTTTACAAGAATTTTCTCATTTTTTTATTTAGCTTAAATCGAGGACTTTTAAGTTAATCTTTAAATAAGACGTATTACTGCGTTTTAATCTCGAATTAAACCAAATCTTAATATAAAATTTCTAAATTTAAAAACTTACACTTTTAATAATTATTTGAGCTTAAATATATTTTTCATAATTTTATTCTGCTTAAAACTAAGCGTTACAATTAATTCGTTAATTAACGTTTTGTGCGGCGATTAAATCCTGGATAAATCCAAAACTCCATATTTTGATCTCAAATTTTAAACATAGCATTTTTATTATTTATTCTACACTTTCAAGTCATGAGCCACACCCGTGGCCCCATGGATTCAATTTTAGTCTTATTAAATTCGAAATTGACACCTATACGAACACACCGAGCCATCTCCCGAAATACTCAAGCCAGGCCCAAGCCACCTTGAGCCAAACCCAAGCCAACCCATCTAGGAATCCTCTTGGACCCTTAGAACCCATTGGACCTGCCGATAAGCTTCAAAACCAAAGCTAAACATAAGCTGCAGAAACAGCCAATAAACCCACCTAGACTACCCTTGAGCCCTGTTCGTTTTTCCTCGAGCCAAGCTCAAACCATCAGGAGCCAACCTAGAGCCAGACCCCATATGGACCCTACAGGACCCTTAGCACCCTTAAGAACCAACCCAAACCCCAAAATCGAAGCCCCACAACCTGGCCGAGACTCCTTGTTGGCAAGGATTCTTTGAACTCATGCCTAGGACCTAGCCACTGAACCAGACCTCAAACCAGCCCCTAGTGCACCCTCCTAGGACCCTAAGGACTCGACCTATCCCAGCCCAAAGCCCCCAGGCCGAGCCATCTACGCCTGCCCAGCTGCTGAACCCTGCGCAACTTTCCTTGGGGCTTCACTGGCTAGGACTCCTTCCCAGCCCTGGTGTTCGAGTCCTATCGTGGCTAGGACTCTTTCCTTGACCCAAGCATGACCCTAGCTTAGCCCTGGTCCAGCCAAACCGAGCCATGCATCACCTTTCCCCTTAACCGAGCCCCCAAGACACAATCACATAATTGGGTTCCTAGCTTCTGATATTCACGTTTGCAGGTTGTTGGGGTGATTTAGGACTCTCTAAAACATGTAAAAACATCCCTTAACCCTATCCTAATCATGACAGCCCCTTTAGATCATAATAAACATGATTTTTGGATCAAAACCAAGCTTTAAAAATCCACCTTTGATGCATGTACGAAAATATATCAAGGTGTTCTTATTTTTCATGCAATTCATAAATAAATACATAATATGGTGTGATGATGAGTAAAGGAAGAATATGACGTGCCTTTGCGTTTTTAACGCACGATTATTCGTTGATGCTTACGAAGAACGTCGACGACAACCTAGGCTTGATTTTCCTTGAAGCTTTTCGAATTTTCTCCTGAATATTTAGGGGTGTGTGTGTCGTGAATTGATGGAGAAAGTTTGGAGGAAACAATCTGATTGTGGGCGTGTATCATCAAGGGTTATGGGGTGGGTTTGAATATTATATACTTTTAATTATTCACTAATAAGGCTTAGACCTATCAGGTAGGTAATTAGGCCCATTAGTGCTTAATTAAAATTTTAAAAATAATTTTGTTTAAATAAGTTTGTGAATTTAATAGCCGGGTTGCCAAAACGTTCGTATTTTTGTTGAAAATCCAACACCGATAAAAATTACGTCCCGGCGTATAAAATCACCTCAAAACTCCTTATTTTCAAAAATAATAAAAAGCATCAATCATATTTTAAATCATTAAAAACAATTATTTAATAAAAATATTTTACATTTTTCAGCCTCGGTTTCCATTCCTCGATCGCAACTTGAATAATCCTTCAAAATACAGTTTTATGCATAATGACAATAAAATCATATTTAACATATAATCATGCATGTCACATAATCAATTAAGCAATTAAAATCAATTGATTAGTCATTTTTCAGAATTCTTAGATTTGCATGCAGTTAGATTACGTCGTCTTAATTTTGGACCTTGCAATACCTATTGACAACAACGTGTCCCAAGGAGTTGTAAGAAAGTGGGCTGAAAATAAAGAGGCTCACTCTAAAGAAACTATTGCCGATTATTCTCGACAAATTAGAAATACCGATGAAATTGAGAAAACTCCAGAAGCACGGAAAAAGAAACAAAGAAAGCCAACCAGTGGGGAGATGAAACGATAAGGACTCGTAAAACTCTATGTTGGATGAAAGATTATGTTTCCAAGTAGCATGTTAAGATATCATAGAACTTTATGAGTTGTTAATGACTACAAGAAATTATTTGCATTCTCTAAGTCTCTCTTTTCGTCTCGCATTTTGTCTTCTACATTCTATTCTACGTACTTCTGTTTGTTCGTCATTTGATTCTGGAAAGTAAGTTAGATTGAAATAGCAGGAGTCAACCTCACTCAAAGAAGGTTTAAAATACTGAATCTAATTAGTTAGACTCTATCAGTATCACTAACATACTGTTGTCTTATTGTATTCATTTGGATTTTTGGAATTCTACGCAACTCGTGAATAATTCGAAATATTCAAATCGACACAATTTATATATAAAAAAATAATTAACGAATATAATCCCGTTGTGGATGTATAGATGCAGTCCACAAATGAAGATGTACCAGCAATTAACATGCAATAAAAAAAATTTTAACTTATGAATAAATTAGATAATCTGGTCCTCGATCTGTGGGTATAACATATACTAATTTATATCTGAGGGTATAATCTATGGAATATTAAACACATTTTCTTCGCTACGGTCGTGAGAAACCAACAAACCATTTGACAGTAAAATATATAGCTAGAAAAGAAAGATCATCGAATAACATGGTACCCTATTACTTCACGTGCGTCTACTTCGACAATTATCTACCTATGACTTCATTGAATATGCGAAGTAAATCAAGGAAATTCTACTAGTGTAACAACGCAAAATAAATGTGGTGACAGGGAAGCGAACTACGAGCATTTCAGATAAACGTGTTTCTCAGAAGAGGAGTAGAAAGAACGTCAGAATAGATTTTGAAGACGATGAGATACTTTATATTTGTTTAGACAAGTACTTTAAAAACATTTTTAGTATTTTATAAGTGAAAAAAATTTAAAGTATATGTTTGGACAAGATTTTTCTTAAAAAAATTTAAATTTTTTTAAGAAAAAAGTGTTCTCTAAGTATAATTTTTAAGAATAATTTAGAGGTACTTTTTATGTTTTAGAATAAAAAAATGTGGGCATATAAAGTTGTTCTCCAAACAACTTCTTAATTATTGTTAACTATAAAATCATTTTTTAAAAATAGTTGTTCAAACATCTTTTTAATTGTAAAAATATTTTTATAAAATAGTTGTCCAAACATATATTATTCTTAAAAAAAACTTTAAAAACTTTCTATAATTTTTGTGTGTAAAAAACGCTTTAATAATAAAAACTTTCTATAAATTTTTTGTTCAAACAGAACCTTTATGATTATACCAAAAGGGTGAAGATGTATATTACAACAAATCACACAAGAAGTTTTCTAGCTGTCAAAACAACTGGATTGTGAAGTGTCATGTGGCTAAGAGAACGTCTCTGTTTCGTATACCTTTTATAATCATATTTTTTTGTGGTTTGATTTGTTTCAATTAATAAATACTCATAGACATGTCGTTATTTGAACGTCTTTAAATATTATCTAAATTTCAGATATATGTTTTCAGCATTTAGCTATCATATGTAACGTACATGCAATTTTCTAGTATATATTGAGAGATAATATTGTATAAATATCGAAGTCGGGAGTTGGCTTAAGGACTGGTATACAACCCTTGTGTAGTAGCAATTGATAATGTTCAAAATCATTAATGGATTCTTCTCAATAGAAAGAGTAGAGAAATAAAAGGATTAAATATTCATATCTTTACAAATAATTGTGCAATTTCATTTACTAGATTTAATATTCTTGTTGCTCTTTATCATATTTGTTTTATGTGCTGATTCGATCAAGATATAGTACATGTGTGTTGAATTGAGTGTGCTTGTTTGAGAGAAGTGTAGAGATGAGCGATCTTTTGCGAAAGTTACATTCTTGTAATAAGTTGTGTCAAGTTGTTGACGCTAATGTATGATCATGTAAATATATCTTTTTCAACTAACATAGTTTTCATTTAAAAAAAAAATTTTATCGAGAGTAACAATATCATTAAAATACAATATTATATTATTTATCAAAATATTCATTTAAATATTTTTAAAAATTATTCATTTAAAATTTTAATAAATAGTGTGTACCAACATAAAATAAATAGAGTCAATAATATTTTTACTTTTACAAAATATGAATTTGATCAATAGATGATATATAGTATATATTTTGTTGACATAACATAAAAAATAGAAGAATTAATATTAATTTCAGATTTTAATTTATATCACAATTTATTTTTCCAACTATTTATTGGCAAGTTTAAATATTGCATGAGAGAATTTCAGTGATGGAATACACTTTATTTTATTGTTTTTTCTGTAATTTTCTGTTAACTCATCGCATATTTAATATGGATATTTATAAATTAAATCTAGCATTTTCCAAGGCGTATTAACTCCTCTTTTTGACTAATTATTCAAATTTCCTAAATTATTTTTAAAGTACTAGTAAATATTTCTAGAAAACGACTCCAGAGATTAGAAAGTATTTCTAGCACTCTCCTTAATTTGTGATTTTTAATTGACACATTTCGAGGAACTACTTGGATTGACTTTATTCGAACCATTGAGTCAAATATCCATTGTCATCAACTTCACATCGTTGAGCATCTTCCTTTGCAACTTGCTGATTTTTCTTTGTTTTTTGATTGATACATCATCTTCACACTTTGTCTCGCAACTTTCTTCAATGCATGCATTTCTCTTTCTTCTTTACAACAAAAATATTTTCTTTCTTTTCTTGAATTAAATTGGCAACATCCTTTTTTTAAAAAAAAACCCAATTGAAAAAATTAAAGGTAATTTTTCTATAAGTCCTTAACCAAAGTCCAACGAGAAATGTGATTTATTGGTTTACTCTAACATACCAGACTTCATCTTCCTCTACGATCTAATACGAGAGAAGTTCACGAGAATGATTTTGCATCCGAAGATGAAGATGATGATCACAATGATGATATTGAGTTTGTGTCCGATGACGAACAAGTTGCTGAAAATTATGGATAGTAAGAAGCAGGGTAAATTTGTGATATTTTATTATTTGTGTAATTTTGAACGTATTTTAAATTTGATGTTATTGTGTTGATGTTATAATATGTGAATTATTATGCTGATACTAAGAAATCCTTCAAGCGGCAACTAGTCCCTACCTAGGCGCTAGCCGCTCGTCTAGACTGAATAACCTTTGCGAATAAGTTGCCCGACACATAGCAAATTGTGTACAAGATTAGTCAAATAAAGAACGTAGGGAATAAGCTTTTTGGTACCTCGTTTGGTACAAACTTTGACAATGTCTTTTCCTTCAACCATTTGCATATTTTCATCGGCAAGTTTTACTTCGGTGGAGAAATTTCTGTCGATCTTCTCAAAACTGCTAAGATTGATCGTCATGTAGTTACTACAATCATTATCGATATACCAAACATCCTCAGATTCACTTTCTGCCTTCATGCATTTGTAAAACATCAAATTTTCAGTTTCCTCCTTTGAGATAATTGCTTGCTTCTTTTCAGGGAAAAGAGGAAACTGTTCCCTCGTGGCCATGGTTTTTTACCTTGTCTTCGACCCGATCACAAGGTCAAGAAAAAAAACTCCACTCAACCCTCCGTGTTGATGGAGGTTGGACTCTTTATGTCTCGCTTCAAGCAGCTAATCTAATCTGTAGCACCTGAACTCCTGAGCTTGCTTGAGCGTCTTCTTTTTATAGTGTTTTTACTCTTATGATAAAGCTTCAGTGTCCAACCTTGATCTCTTATTTAAGTCGCAATGAGATCGAGAAGAGTTTATAGTGAAAATTATCCTCATATCGTACACCTTATTTTGATAGTAAATAACCCAAACACTCGCACTTGCACTGGCACGAAATATTAGCATCGAGCCGAGCATACAAGTCTAAGTGGTTAGATAAATGATTCTTAGCCTCCTGAGCAGATTCGTTCTTTTGAAATCAACAATCTCTTTGAGAATGATTCGAAATACGACACCTTGTGCATTTGAAACGAAAACCACTTGAATTTTGTGTGATTGTGTCCCTTGTCTTGAACCCGCCTCGATAATAATAATTATAATAAATCTACTAATAATAATTTAAAGTCCCAAATATTGATTGGGTATTTTAATAAAAATATATAAATACTAATAAATATTAGTGAGTTTTTTTATTTTCACAAATCTCATAAAAATTAGATTAGGTTCACTTTTTTTTGTCGTGGGTTGGGAAAGTTCTAACAAAAAAGAAACATTAAAAAAAAATTTCTTAACAAATAAAACATAATCCCTCTCAATACCGAACTGAAGGAAAATCAACTCTAACCGAAAACGCTCATGCCTTTTACAAAGTAGAGAGCAAATTTCTTATTTCTATATAAATCCAATCTTTGTTTTCTCTTTATCACCTTCAAAGTTTTGCTTTTGAAACTCAGCTTAGAATTCACCGATTTAGACTTTTTGGTTAGCTCAATGGATATTTGACGAGGAGTTCGACCCCGTCGAAGATGGGGATTCCCGGATTAGAAAGAACCGGGAAATGGGACGAGAATATATGGAGATGGTAAACTCGCGCCTGTCCTGCTCCATTGCCATCCCTATCTCTGTTTTCCAAAGAGAAAAACAACCACTCTCTGAAGTTTGAAAATGCTACATATATTGTATTTTCTTCGTTCCTTCCATCTGCAGCTAGCTTTGACAATTCTCGTGTGAAGTACCTGAAATGAGTCAGGTCACAGCACCACTTGGTTGATGTAAAGAGAAGCATTTTGTCATCATTCATTAAATGCACACACCTTATTCGACTTTCCACTCGACAATAAAAACAGCTAGCTTTCAACGCATAATCAACATAGTAATGGTAAAGGGAGCACAAGAACTGTACGCCACGATCGCAGCTTTTGGTGCCTTGGCACTGCTCGTTTTCGTATGGAGAGAGGCGAATTGGGTGTGGTTCAGGCCGAAGAAGCTGGAGAAACTGTTGAGGAAGCAGGGTTTTTGTGGGAATCCATACAGATTCCTCAACGGGGACTATAAAGAATTGTGGAAGATAGCTAAAGAAGCAAAATCAAAGCCCATCAGTCTCGATGATTATATCAAGCCAAGCGTCATCCCATTCCCCCTTCAAATCATCAAGAAATATGGACCAGCCCAGCTTTTGATTCACATGTTACAATTTTTCACATCAATCCTCAGAAATTATGGCCTAAATGGATAGTTTTCACAAAAAAAATGTAACGATCATCATGCTCGAGAAAATATATTCGTTGGAATGAACATACAGATATTTCTGTAAGCATGCTAAGTTCTTAAAGTAAATTTCATTTTAGCATTCATGCCTTGCAGGGAATGCATCGTTTTTTTGGCTTGGCCCAACGCCTGTAGTTATTCTCACAGATCCCGTACTTGTAAAAGAGGTGATGTCGAAGAGTAATCTATACCAGAAGCCCAAACCCGCGAATCCTCTGGCCGGGCTACTTGCGCCAGGATTAGTGAGCTACGAGACAGATAAATGGGCGAGACACAGAAAAATCATAAATCCTGCTTTCCATCTCGAGAAGTTGAAGGTTTTATTTCTTGGATCATACCCTTTATATGCTTATTCCATTCCGAGATCACAATAGAGAACATAGGCAAATAATCTGCATATGATTTCAAATTGAGAATCGGGAACTCTAATTGTAGCTCGGTCGATGAAGTTTTGTCCTGACGAGTTAGGACTCATGTATGCATGTATATGTTGATGCTTCTTTTGTTTTTGAGCAGCTGATGATTCCTGCCTTTTATTTGAGTTGTGACGACGTTTTGAGCGAATGGGATAAAAGCATGTCCCCAGAAGGATCTTGTGAGGTGGATGTGTGGCCGCATCTACAAAATTTAACGAGTGATGCAATATCAAGAACGGATTTTGGTAGCTATCGAGACGGGAGGAGAATATTCGAACTTCAAAAAGAACAAATGCAGCACTTTTCTAAGGTTGCCCAATCCATATACATACCTGGATGGAGGTAACAAAACAAGATAATGGGCAATAAACTCTACATCTCTATGTAATCATTTCTTTGGACTTCAAATTATTGAAGTTGATGCAGCATGTAGATTCTAAGTAAAGCATAAAGAATATTTGGCAAGAAACTGTTCTCGAGAATTGAACATCTTCTTGAGTCCGATGAGTTGTGAGGCGTGTTGTACCTTCTGATTTCTAATCTTATTATTTTTCGTTTCTCTCAGATTTGTGCCTACCAGAAGGCACAGAAGAATGAAAGAGATTGAAAAAGAAATCCAGTCTTCAATAAGGAGTATTCTAAGTAAAAGGGTTGAGGAAATGAAAGCAGGGGAAGCACGACACGACGACTTATTAAGCATTTTGTTGGAATCCAATTTCCAAGAAATCGAACAAAGCGGAGACAAGAGTTGTGGAATGACCATTGATGAAGGAGTAAAAGAGTGCCAACTGTTTTATTTTGCTGGACAGGAAACTACTTCTGTTTTACTCGCGTGGACAATGATTTTATTGAGTAGACATCCTGAGTGGCAAACGAAAGCTCGAGAAGAGGTTTTGCGAGTCTTTGGGAACCAATCTCCAGGATTTGATGGGTTGAATCACCTGAAAATTGTGAGTAGTTCTCACAACTCGACATTTGCATTTAGCTAATCATACAAGTCTGACGTTTGAGACATGTTTGTGCAAACATCTCTTGTTTGTAATTCTTGTACTATTTTTTCCCAGGTTACCATGATTTTGTACGAGGTCTTGAGGCTTTACCCACCGGTAGTTGCTCTTACTCGAAGGCCTGCTTAAGAAATGAAACTAGGGGAATTTACATTTCCGGAAGAGATGCATTTGTTCATGCCAATAATGTTAATGCATCACGAGCCCAAGATTTGGGGAGACGATGCATTGGAGTTCAATCCTGGAAAATTCAGCGACGGAGTGTCCAACGCACAAAAAGGCCAAGGCATATTCTTCCCATTCGGTTGGGGACCCCGAATTTGCATTGGACAAACTTTTGCAATGTTAGAGGCAAAAATGGCAATGGCAATGATTCTGCAACGATTCTCTTTCGAGCTTTCAGCATCCTATACGCACGCTCCTCAAGGATTTGTGATTCTTCAGCCTAAACATGGTGCCCACTTGATCTTGAAAAAGCGTATTATCGAGTAAATTAATTAGCTAAAATGGAAGTATACCATGTGTTCAAAACCCTGTACCGCATGACTATTGTGATGTGGCAAGGGTGTGATATAGTATATGGAAAATTGGTATGATAATATAATACATATTGTGTTTTATTTGATTAATATATAGATATGATGTGATAAATTCTTTTGTGTTCGGTATGATGTACAAATGAAGTGATAAAAAAGTGTGGTTTGATAAAAGAGCACATTCATAAGGCATGCCTTCAAAAAGATTTGCGTCAATGGCAGCTAAATAATTTAACGACAGAAAATATGATAAATAGCATCTAAGATAAACCAAGAATTAAGAAACATGGAAACTGAATACAAAAAGTAGACACTCGGCAGTAACAGCCTTACCAGAGATTTGCTACAATGGCAGCTTTACAAGAGCAGATTGGTATCCCGTGGCTTCCTCCTAGCCATAAAAGGATTTCAAGTTACAAAGTAATAACATTTTAAGATAAGTAGAGCACTCTGGCCAAGAAACTTCACACCTCGAATAGATTTCAGGATTTCAGATATTCCATATACAAATCTTGTTTGATGCTCAACAGAACATGATCCAATATGCAGACCGGATTTGCTAAATCATACTCGTTTGAATTTTTGTACATAATTTTTAAAAAAAATAAAGTTTCACAATGACTTCAATTCTGTCATCTTTCTACACAAATCGCAACGCTAAACAAGTAAGCCTAACGCACAACACTCGTTCTAGTTGAGTTATCACACAATAAGATTTAATGATTTCAGGTAATCTCTTCCAAACATTCAAGTAATTTTTTAAAAATAAAAATAAATAAAGAACCTGAAACTTCAAGGAAAACCACACCCTATCTCCAGGGCCCTAATCTCACCCTACCCATCATAGTAAGAAAGCTTCCCGATCAAATGAGTCTTCTCCGAGATTGATACTTTCTAACTCCCAAGCATGCTTCATATATAACAGGAAAATACTTTACATGGAAACTAGAGTTTGGATTCAACTCGAGAAAGTGCTAACCGAATTCCAGTATCATTTCCATACTGAAAGTAGTGGACAAGTCTAACAAATGCAACGAAGATCAGAATACATTCGATATCTCACCGCGTCAATTGTAAAGTAAGTTCTATTACAAGGTAGAAGTAAATGATTAAAATTCAGTGGTGGTCTGAATTTTAAGTTACGAGGGCCACTTATCCTCGACCAAGATAAAATTTCAAACTTTTAAACTACGTTTGGATGTATAGGTTTGAGCTTCTTGGATTCATAATCCGTCTCCAAAAATTTTCCTCACGTAAATTTGGCTTCAAAAATTGGAAATTTAAAATTCACTTTTCAAATGCAAATCATTGTTAGGCCATCTCTGCAGTTATCTCCAAGTTCATGTAATCCACTAATCTCCAAGTTCAAATACATGGACCCAAATTTATAAACTTCAATCAGAAAGATACAGTTAAAGACTTTGAATCTCTATTACCAGAAATATATACACAGAAGCAAGAGGAAATTAGATGCAAATTGAAGTTTGTGACAAATTTCTAACAAAACACAATTCCATAACATGAAGTGATACATATCAATACAGATCCTTATACAGGAGTGTTTTTTTTTATTCTTAACAACAATTGTACGAAGATAATTCTATGAAGGATCAAACCACTTCCTTGGCAGGCTGCGCATCCTTCTTGAGGTCATCACCACGGTCAATCACCTTAGTTTCTGCAGGAATCTTAACGTACCCAAATTTCTTGGCGGCGCTGACGTCATCGTCTTCGCTATCAGAACCATCGGAAAAGTCAAAATGGCGGGGGGAGAAGAGTGCCCAAACAAAAAATATCACGACGCCGGTGAGGACCCCGAAACCGACACCAACGAGAAGAGCCCCAACAACTCCCATGATATCTTTGCTGCGATCACGAATAGAGCTCGAGACGGAGGAGTAGAATCTGACGGGAGCTTTGGATGACGCCATCGATGACGAGTGGGACTCGTCATCGAACGAGTTCGAGTGGAAACTGAGGGAAGGCTGGCGGTGTGGGAATCGAGCGGTGGTGGTGGTGAATATGAGAGAGAGGTACCGGGGGTTCTGAAGAAGGGGATCTGGGTTAGGGTTTCGGGGGTAATAGGTAGTGGTGGTGGTTTCGGTGATGAAGAACAGGGTTTTGCAGGGGCGGGCGGAGACGGCATCGGCGGATGCGAGGAGGCAGAGGAGGAGGATAGAGGGTACGCACTTGACCATTTTCATAGCTCCCAGGTGAACGAAGAAAATGGCAGATGTGACCTGGTACAGAATCAAGAAACTATATATA
>NC_133320.1:20754718-20842934 GCF_012295235.1 Primulina huaijiensis | reverse complement strand
AAAAAAAAAATTAAGTCCAAGTACAATTAAGTTGATTGTGACTTGGATAGATTAGCTAGGAAAATTGGTTTGGAGGGTTGAAAAAGAGTGCTATACCCTGAAAACACAGTGTATTTTTATTTTAAAAAAAAACTTTTAATTTAAAATCTTAATTTTCGAAATTTGTAAGGCCTCCGAACCTGCACGGATTTTTGCCAAGTCTAAATAGCAATTGATACATGTTGATGTGGATATTAGCCCTATATGCCCATATGCATTGCGACATTCTGTATTGCCCACACAAACAGCCATTGTTTTAATTTTCCCAGAGTTAAGGGAGAGTTTTGTTTCAATTGGATCTGTCTAAACCTCACTTAAAAATTAAGATTTTGATATCAGATAAACTAAGAGTTGGTCTAGACCTCGTCTAATGGTGGACATTTACCCTCGTATATGATATTTTTTGAGATTTTTTGAGGTTTAGAACCTATATAAAGATAACCGTCAACTCTTGAATGTATCATAAGATTAGTATCTCTTCCACGAATTGATGATACTTTGGGGATGAGCTTTCGCGTTATCAGTGTACTCAGACAAAGATGGCTTGGGTGTTACAAATTTTTTAGAAAGTCTACGTTTCTCTATTCTAAAACTATACAAGCTCGGTAAAAATAAGAAAAAAGGAGAGACAAAAATCCTCAAATAATCCAAAACACTCTTCATTTATTATTATTATTTACCTTTTTTTCCTTTTCTGAGTTAGGCTTCTCCAGTCTTTGGGATACAATCCAAGATTCTCCCAAGGATTAGCAGATAATACCTCTAAATATCATAACTTCTTTACATAAAAAATATTTGGAGAAATGTGAAATCAACCTTAATTTTGATTCTTACAAAATATATATTTCATTCCATCAACTGGACAGCAGTAATAACTGGTATTTTCTCTCTCAACTTTTGTGTTAGAGCTACACGAACTGTCATCACTCCAGCCGCAGGTCCGTTCAGTCGAACTTTTACAACATAGTCGTTTATTTGAATAAGCTCGAGTATACCCCCTCCTGTTCCAGATAGATATGGCCTGATCTCTGATAGAATCTGGAAAAGAATCAAAGCTCAAATCTTGGTCGCTCTCCATTTACATTTTACATCTCGAGCCTACGATTTACTCGAACTGATTCCAAGCTCCAAATAGAAACTCTTTTTCACTTAAGCTCAGCTCAAGTTGGAGTTCAAGACTTCCATTCAACATAAACAATCTTTTAGAATCAGGTTCCATCAAGCTAATGTTTGAATCATGGCTAGAATTCGCAAGCTCGATTCATTTTCAAATATTGATAAATTTATTAAGAAAAATGAGTGCAGTGTTGTATTTCCTCGTCAAACTCCGACCCATGAACAAACTAGATGTAACAAACCTCCTCCCTCTAACTCTATCTGAAAGTGTTATATCGAGTTATCGCATAGTTATGAACTTTTAGATCATGAACGTTTATTGCTTTAAAAAGTAGTAGTATTGAGCTACTGGTGCCAAATGCCACTTTAAAGCTTGGTTAGATTCCATTTTATAAAAGGAAGTTATTTAGGGCATCTTTGGCGTCTTAATGGAACATTGAAATTCTCAAAATATAGTATGAAAGAAATGCTGGTGTTACCTTCTCCACATTTTCCTCATTCAATTCGAGCCCAGTTTCAGTATCAAGTATCTGCTCAACTGATTCAATCTCGGGGATCTTGTCCCTAAGGCGAGTCTCGATCCCCATTTTGAGGGTCATGGTGGAACTCGGGCACGACCCACAAGCACCTTGGAGCTTAAGTACCACAACAAGACCATCAATTTCGTGTAGGACAACATTTCCTCCATCAGCCATAAGACCTGGCCTCACTTCATCCAACACTTTCTCAACATTATCCTCAGTTAATGGCAACACACAAATTGGTGAAACCACAAGTCCTTCAATCATCAAACAACTTAAATCACAATTTATAAGACCAAAAATTTCAAGAATCATGAACTGGGATCGAATTCACAGAAAAAGGAGAGACACTCCTATCCCCCTTTGAAAAGAGTGATTCTTGTGTAAACAAATCAATTATAGAAACTCAATAAATTTAGAAAACCAAAAAGAATGAAAAAAAATTCCATGATCATTGAAGATCAATGCCATGTCCCACTTCGACTTATGAGATCAATGTGAAAGTATTTATATGATTATACAATAGACTTTTCTAACAACTTGAATTAACCAATATTGCCAAGTATCTGGAGTCTATTATAGAGATTTTTGCCATAGCCTCATATGAAAAATATTCCAATTTAGATGTCATTTTCCTATAAAATGTAACTTTGACACCTTCAAAGTGCACTAAACTACATTGATTTCAGTCTGCAACTATGAAGTCACCACAGATTCTGGACATAGCCCATGGATCATATAATTAAGTTTACAAAGTTGAATTGCAGAAAATACCAAATTATTCAATCTCAGTAACCAATTCTAAGGGATAACAATAACTTGTTGCTGCAACACAAAAGGATCCATACATGAATAAAAAAATACAACAATCTGCCAAAACAAACATAGAAAATAAACGTCTTTCGTCAAATTACCTGCATTATGTTTCCTTGGCCGACCGACTGTAAATCCAATAATTTGCTTGCTATGAAATCGACCTCCAAGAAAAGAACTCCATTTAGATGAAAACTGACTCCACTCTGAAATGGGTTTCTGCCAAGAAAAAAAAGGAAATAAAAAGATTAATCACACGTTAAAACGTGGAAATTTCCAAAAAAAAATGAAAATCTTAGTTCAGTACCTTCCGAAAAGAAGGAACGAATTGCTGAAAAGAATGATTCATTTGAGCTGAGAGCGCACCCATTACGCACCTTGTTGTTTGTTTTCAAGAATTCATGAGAGACCCAATATCAATCAGAGATTACTCGAATAGTTCGTACGTAGAACAGAAGTAAATACAAGATTTTGCGGGAGATATTGAAATGAATAGCAGAAATGTGGTTGAAAGATGCCATTTTGTTGGAGGAAGAAGACAAATGGGTTGGAGTTCGTGGATAGAATCGGAGTTCTTGCAGTGAGCTGAAATGAGGCCACGTCATTAATCTTTTGGTTGATAATAATAACTAACTACGCACACCCGGTTGTGTACAATTTTTTATTATATTCGAGAGGTTAAATTAAAATTTGATAAATTATTGAGAGATTAAAATGTTATTTAAATTATTGTAATTAAAAAAATAAAAACAAAATATTTATTTAAATTAAAAAAATAAAAATGTAATATTAGTATCAAATAAGAGCAAATTTAGAAGAGCCAAAAACAGACCAAGATATCATTTTTTTCTTAATTATAGAGATTCTTAATAATAAAAATAGATTACTAGCAAGTTAAAATTATTGATTTTTCAATATAAATATAGATTAAATTAGTTAATTTCACAAATACACATTCGTGAAGTCGTTTAAATTTATCTTTTCAATGTAAAACAACGAAAATATATAATAATATTAAATTAAAACCCAGCTAAAAAAATGTAAAACTAAATATAAACAAAATGAAATTTACACCAGACCTATATTGTTTAACAACATTGTATCTCGAGATTTAGTGAAGCAAATTTTTTTCTTAGATAATTAACATATGATAATGAGGTTATCGTTTATATGTAATTATATGGTAATTTTACGTATAAATGCACTCAATTATTTTCGTACATATTCTTCAGTATCGTCTCAAAGTTTCAAAATATAGCGTTGAAGCTTTTAATTTAAATTTTTTAAAAAAAAAAAAACTTAATTTGAGTTTGAATTTATGCATCCGTGGAGCTTGAAGTGTGAATTTGAGAAATTGAAACAAAAAAAAAACATTTAACTACATAAGATATTTCAAATCATTCATTCTAATTTTAAACCAAACGAATACAATGAATTTGAGGTGTGGATTTGAAATCAAATCAACTCAAATATTTCGGTCTAAAAACAACATTAAAGATTGTTGTGCTTTGATGCAAAAATTCGATTTGGAGGAAGAGATTTGAAGTGTTGACATGAAATCTTGAGGCATCCACAAGGTTATATAAATTAAGAAAAGATGAATTTGAAACTCATACCAGCAAACTCATGGATTTGATCCTAACCCAACCCATGTTATTTTTACATCAATAGAAAGAAGCTTTCAAAGTTTCGATCCGTCTTTTACTCTCTTTAGCTCAAAGCTCCTTTCTCTTTTTTGAATGATTCATAACTTTACAAAAATACTAATCTTTTGTAAATTCTTCGCCACTGAAATGGTAAAATACGAAATAAATGGTACAAATATTTACAGAGATTCGAGGTAGCATCACATTTCGGTCGAAAGAAATCAACTAATAATCTAATAACATTACTGGCTTCCAGTCACAAAATTTTATCAAGAAATTACGATTTTTCTTGGCTTGAATTTGAGCAGTCCTACAACTAACTACCTCCAGGAGTGATGGATCCCACGTTCTAGAGTTTTCATATCAGTTGAAAACGCATCTCACTGGTAATATCACATCATAGCATATATAGATTATCTTGGAAGTCTAAAATACAAATTCAAAGTTCTACGAATGGGTGGGTCTTGCACATCAAACACCACCTAGCAACTTCTTAATATATTTTGTAGATGAGAATTAGAGCCACAATGCCAACACTGATATTGCAAAAAGAAACAATGTAACAATCGAAGCATCCAAAAGTTTATAAAAAGAAAGAACAAAGACAAAAACCAAAAGAATGATGAATATTTTATCAGTTGTCACTTGACATTCTGCAAGACTTTATTGCGATTATCCAACCCATATGCACATATTATCTGTCTGGCTCCTCTTCACGGAACAGAAAACAGGCAGCCATACTAATAACCTGTATATATAGCACTTTGCTGAAGTCAATAAAGCCAATCTACATGGATAGGCCGCCGCCATAGCAACTTTCCAAGAATTGATCACTTCGAGTACACCATTGGCCAGGTAGCACTTAGTTTCCTTTAGTCAACAAACAAGACTTCTAATAACTTGAAATTTCTCCCTGAGATCTCATTATAATGAAACAGAGGCAAAACCAACCTCAATATATCTCTCTCAGTAGACTTCATGCTAGTTTAAAGAAGATATTCTGCTACTCTTTTAATGTAGCAAGAATCATTGTGATGCCAAAAGATCAGTCAAAGTCATTGGCTTACTATTTAAAAGAGCATCATAAGAATAGCCTAGGAAACTGATCTCTCAACTAGTTCCAGACTTCTACCTAGAATCACCCAAAGCATCTCATGTGACATGATCACAATGAATTGCACCTTTAGACGCAGCTAAAAGTGAAGAATAGCAAGGAGATGACAAGCGATAAACCAGAAGATTAGAACAGCTACATTCTTAAGTACCTAAAACCTCACACGAGAACTGATAGCATGAACTGATTCTAGGGAGAATTTCCAATTGGAGAACTAGATAGATTCAAACAAATGAAACGTGACTGACTTTTCTCGGGGAGCTATCAGATTCCTCGTCAGATGAAGCAGGAGAACCAGTAGCTTTGGCTAGAGATTCTAACATTTCTATCACTTCAGGTGAGTCATCCAGATAATATTTGGCTTTGCTTGGTTTTTGCCCTACTGTGCAGGCAAAAACTTCAGAATTGTGATGAAGAAGTCGCCTCGACACTGCATTACCAATTATTTCAAACATGTCTTCATCAGATCTATCGTCACCCACACAGAGTACAAAATCAACCTTTTTCCCATTCTCTGCCATTGATGCAAAAACCTTTTCAGCGACTATGCCTTTGGTTACACCCTGAATCAAAGAGACGTTCACATTGTTAATACTCAACTTCAAATTATAATACAGAAACACAAGCCCAAAAGTGTCAAGTAGATAAATCCCTGCCTACACATGAAAAGGAAAAGGTAAACAAGAAAAGAGCGCAAGTTAAGATGCAGGTCACATAACGTGGGAGCGAAATATAGACAGTGGATGTATATGATTGCCAGCCTCTATTAAAATTTTTTTTAAAGAAAATTATTGGAACTAAAAACTATATTCAATGTTTATTTTGGTCAACTCTCCAAAATTTTCGTTTCTGGCTGTACGAAGAGGAATTCACCTGTTTCATTTTATTTTTCTGAACAAGAAAACTACCCATTTCAGATGTTTGAAGTTGTACCCTACTAGTACGATATTCAATATCTGAATTCAGAAACAAGTTGCATTTGGCACAAATCCTCATTTATCAAATAGAATGGAATTTTATTGAAAGTCAGAGGGAAGATTGTGAAAACTTTAAGCTCAAGAGATGGACCCCCGTAAAAGGCTATGAAACCAAGGTTGAGATGCTGGACAATACTAAATGAGACTAAGCATTGGAGAAATATCAAAAAATATAGAACTAGTGGAAAAAGAAAGCTGAAAAGGAAATGTAAGGGCAGAAAGCCAGAGTTATTAATTCATGCCTGAGGCTTGATTTCTACAATAAATTGCCCACTCTTGACAGCGACTGGTTCATTAGCTAAAACACTCTCTAGATGATCCAACATTTCTTTCGCCTGTGAAAATCCAAATACAGGATCCGCATCCTGATAATGCCAGACCAACGCACTTTCCTTTCTTTCTATTCCAGAACCATCAGTAGCTTCAGTGTATGATTTCATAACTGGTTCTGCGAGGTGCATCCAACCAAAATCAGAACTCTGGGCAGATTTTTCCCATTCTTCAAGTTGTGGCCATCTGCAAAGTTTAAGGCCCATATTCCATAATGTAGCAAAACAGTACAATAAAAGTAAAAAGGACAATAGAAAAGTCAAAGGGGCCATTTATAATTTACTGAAATTACTAATGGTGTTTGCATACCCTTTCTAACCCACAACCCCCCAATGATGAAAACAACAACGGAAGAGGAAACGACTAAAGAAAAGTATGATCATCTGCAAGGACAACATTGAGCTAAAACTTACTTGTAAGACAGACACAAGAAAAAGAATCATCCAGTACAAAAAATAATAATGTCCATCCACGATCTTATGAAATGAGGACCAGAACACTGAACACAGCCTTCACACTAAATTGCACACTGCAGTTCCGCATGTGCATTTGACCTACGGGCATCTCCTCATAAACACTGATCATACAAAAATCAGATGTGTATACAACAGACCAAGTAACATAAAGAAAAAGTAAGATACTCGGTCAAGAAATATTGAAAGAAGGAAAAAAGGTTAGATACTCACAATAATTCTCAGGCAAACATTTCCTCCACAATAAGATGTAGAAAAAGTTAACCATGCACAGTATCTTTCTAATTTTAATAGATATGACATGAGGAATGTATGTTTATTCTACACAATGGTTTCATACAGTTTCCATGGTTACTTCATACCTAAAGTCTTATCCAGGCAGAAACCCCACTCAATGGCAAAAAGCTATCTAAATTTTTCGCTGATACTCCTTACAGTAAAAGCAACTGATATTAAATGGAACAAGAAGAAGTCAAAAATAAGACAAGGCAGAAAAATAGGGATATACCTTAAAAAGTAGCCATGTTCTGCAGCAAGTCCCAATTTCTTGCATGGAAGAAACCACCTGCTTAGGCTGTCCCTTCCTCTTCCACTTACCATAAAAACTATATTCCTCGGATCAGCAGAGAGTCTATTCAACAGAGAGATAACTTGTGCACTTGGAGTCTTAACAATTGAATTCTGAGGCATTAATGTGCCATCATAGTCCAACAATATAGCCCTGCTTTTAGCCCGACAGTAAGCATCTACAATATCATCCATAGAAAGCTTTCTAAAATTAGGATCCAGGGCCACTACTCGGAAACCAAAACCAAGTCCAATGCCCCAGCATCTTTTCCTGAAGTGTTCGGCGCAAGTTCTCTCCATGTCTTGCAAGAAGCTTCTTGACCAAAAAGCTACATCATGGGTGCTAACATAACGATAGTGTTTCTCGTGTCGCAACTCCTTCTCTGGATCAGCCATTGATAAAGCCTCGTTCATTGCCTCAGCAGTTGATTCAACATTCCATGGATTGACACGAATCGCACCACTTAAGGAGGGAGAACAGCCAATGAATTCAGATACCACAAGCATGCTCTTCTTAGGCCCACTCAAATCAGACCCTGGTTCTGCACCAGATACTCCTTGTCTGCAGACAATATATTCATAAGGAGTCAGATTCATCCCATCCCTCACAGCTGTCACCACAACACATTCAGCAATGCTGTAATAAGCCATTCTCTCACTGATTGATGAAGGACGGTGAATTAAAACTATGGGTTCATATCCAGGCTTCCCAAGTTCCCTGTTAATTCTCTTGCAACTCTCCTCTATTTCAGATTGAATTTCATCCACGTCTATTCCTTTCCCTCTGCTAGGATTTGCAATCTGGACCAGAACAGCCCGTCCTTGCCAATTTGGATGTAGCTTGAGCATCTGCTCCATCGCTAAAAGTTTCAAATTGATACCTTTGAATATATCCATATCATCTACTCCAAGCAACACTGTTTTACCTTCGAACTGCTGCTTTAGCTCCTCAAACTTCATTTTTTTATCTGCATGTCTCATAACAGATTCGATATGGCCCATGTGTATTCCAACTGGCATGATCTTTATCCCAACAGTCCTTCCATAGTAATCCAATCCTATATAACCCCTTTTGGACTGATATTCCAAACCCATCATCCGGCTGCAACAGGAGAGGAAATGACGAGCATAGTCGAAGGTGTGAAAACCAATGAGATCAGAGTTGAGAAGAGCCTTGAGTATTTCTTCTCTAACCGGAAGTGACCTGTATATTTCAGAAGAAGGAAATGGGCTGTGGAGGAAAAAGCCCATTCTTAATCGGAGGAAGCGCCTCCTCAAAAATGTGGGTAGAACCATCAAATGATAATCATGAATCCACACAAAATCATCCTCTGGATTTAGCACCTCAATAACTTTTTGCGAGAACATTTTATTAGCAGACACGTACGCTTCCCACATAGATCGATCAAAACGATTTCCGTGATCGACCGAATAAGGCAACATGTAGTGAAAAAGTGGCCACAACTGCTTCTTGCAAAAGCCATCATAATACTTTGTCAAGATATTCGGAGGTAAGAAGGCAGCAACACATTTAAATTTCTCAAGAAGATAGTTGGCAACGTCATCCTGTTCAATTGGATCAACATCAACAGCTAATGACCCAACATACAGCACTTCCATGTCATCCGGAAAGCCGTCCTTGACTCGCAAAAGCACAGAGTCCTCGTTCCAACTGAAACTCCACCCTTTATTGTCCGGCCTTCTCTTTGCTTTCAGCGGTAAAAGATTAGCCACAATAATTATTCTATCACCCGCAACAGAAGACTGATTTTCAGATGAAACACTAACGGCAGAATCATCATCTAGCTCGGCTATATTCCCAGGGAGAGTCATTACCCTTGGGAATCGCTTTCGATCCTTCTCCATGCCCATAACCGGGAGATTCCCAGATGCTAACTCCAAAAGATTAGTATACGATCTTGACATCATCTTGGCAAATTTTTCCTTTCAACAAACCTCCAAAAATATACAAACTTTTTTCTTCAAATCCCACACAATGCTAAAAATCACAATCCCGTCTCTGTTCAAAATCAAATAACCTGAACGAGAAATCGGGGAAAGGGACTTATTCATATCAACACACCGTAAATGAACACCAATAAATTCCAAATCAATACAAGAACAGAGAGTGAATCACACAACCCAATAAAGTAAATATTTAAACTAATTAATCAAAAAGAGATTTAGCATAACAAGCACACTCCAACCAATAACTCATTAGAGCTTCTAGCATAAAGTAAATCGTCGACACATATGTGAAAGAACCCAAATCTTAAAACCCTAATTTCCAAAAACTTCTAAGCTGAAGAAGCAACCTGAAAAAAATACCTCAAATTGAGGATCAAATATCACCTCCGGCATGAAATTGGGTTGAAATCTTCTTTTCTTGAGATGTTCAAGGTCCAAATCTTCAGCGAAATGGGAGTTAGGGTTTCACGTGAACAGGGAGAAAGAAATGCAGGAGTAGAATAATATGCGGATATGGATATATAAAATGAATCAAACGCGATCATTTGGTAAAAGAAATAATAATAATAATAATAATATAAAAGGAAAAAGTAAGTAATGGATATGAATATTCAAGCGAATAATTTCCAACTTTTTAATTATTTATTTATATTATATTTTATTTTATATCAGGTAAAGTGAATAGAATATTATTTGGCAAACATGCCACCAAATTAAAGAATACAATTTGCACACACCCCTTCACTTGGGCTTGCNTAACTTTTTAATTATTTATTTATATTATATTTTATTTTATATTAGGTAAAGTGAATAGAATATTATTTGGCAAACATGCCAGCAAATTAAAGAATACAATTTGCACACACCCCTTCACTTGGGCTTGCATTATTTGGTTTAATTACCTTTCTGATTCGAGTTTGAGTTCGAATACATAATATTTTTTATGCCAGCAAATTAAAGAATACAATTTGCACACACCTCTTCACTTGGGCTTGCATTATTTGGTTTAATTACCTTTCTGATTTGAGTTTGAGTTCGAATACATAATATTTTTTTCAAAAAATATATTTATTCTTTCGTAATTAAATTACATGTTTATTATGTTCTATGATATATGATACCTCATGGATGAGTCCATTATCTCTGGCTCATCTTTAGCCCAAATGGAAGACATGCCCATCACGGGCTCAAGTACTCTCCTATAAATACCATGTTTGAGTGTTCATTTGGGGGATTCACTAAATTACTTTTCAGCAGCACCCTTAGCTGTTCCCCGTATATCCTCAGTCTCTGACTTGAGCGTCGGAGGGGCTACGTCGGGACACCCTCCCGGCCCCCTTTTAACGGTCTTATTCGTGATTTCATGCTCAGGACAATTTTGAAACCTGCGTCTGGACTAGTGACACTTGCTGGAATTGGACCCTAAANCGAAACCTGCGTCTGGACTAGTGATACTTGCTGGAATCGGACCCTAAATTTCTCGTGAGTATCAATATATGTAGATAATTGATTATCATATGTGATCTCACTAACCCACCAAAATTTTACGTGACATGACATTTATGCCAAGCAATGCATCCGTTCAAAAATAAGATTGAGCCATGTATCACATCATAATACAATTTAGTTACAAAAAAATTGACGTGACTAATTCTTTAGTAACAGACAAAGAAATAAATGTTAGTAATAGCACATAAAAGAAAACACATCATGTTTATGTTCAAAAAATAATGTCTCAATATCATTTGATGAAAAACATTGAATACTTGTTAAAATATTGAAAAATTTCGGTTATCAGAGGTCATGGAACTATTTCTTCAATATTTTTGAGATGTTAAAATTTGGATCATGAAGGGTTCAAGAGACGGGTCTCAGGTTTGACCAAATCTGTTTTTAACTCCACCTCGTTGTCATATCTAAATGTTGACCAAACATGAGACGTTGGATCTTGCAAGAATTGTTTTTACGTTACAATCAAATTTTCCTATCAACACATAATCATATGACAGAACTCAGAAGGTTCACTAATTTAAGATATATATCATGTTCACCTCGACTTCCAGAGTCTTATTTATAAGAAATCACATATTTATTTTGCTACTTAGAGAAATATTTTTTTGCCTTTACAGTCGTATAACATCTTTAATGGGGTTGTATCCCCCGAGGAGCACCAGAAAATAAATTAACATAATTAGCTGGTGCTTAGTTTCAATACTATTTTTATTAGCATATTTAATTTCTAACATTTCCAATGACTATCCTCCATGTAAATAAAGGTACTAAAGCAAAATTTGAGGTTACATAAATATATATTTTGGAGAGGAAATATCATACAATAAGTTTAGAAACAAATATATATTTGATCATATATCTAAAAATGGATAGCTAAAATTATATATTGGTGTTTTATGAAAAATTAAAATATTACGAAAAACCAACCACCCAAATATTATCATACAGAGTTTCTTAAATACGATTTATCATAATTTACATTATTTTGAAAATTTTCTCGGTATACATTAAAAAGTAAGACAGTAAATTATACCGTCATATTGAAAAAGTAAATTCTCTAACCTAAATGCAATAGAAGAATATAGTAATAAGGGAATGTGAACCTTTTTTTTAAAATCGTTGTTGGTTGCCTTTTCTAATTCAATGAAAAGTGAAAACCCATAGAAAATATCATTAATTAATACAATAATAAAGACTGAATTTTTATAACCAAGATTTGATACATTTAATCCAACTCTCCTCCAATCAGAATTCCCCACCCAGAGAATAATTCACCTGTCCACACCGATATATACACGCTACATACAAAGCATGGCTGCAGTTTCAGCAGCCCCACTCGCCGCCATTAACGGAGCTGAGAAAATGGCTTCTACATCACTGGCGTATTTGGAGAGCAGCAAGGTCAAAGGGACGAAGACCCTGATTTCTGAGCTGTGCCGCCAATTCTATCACCTGGGTTGGGTTTCTGGCACCGGCGGAAGCGTCGCCGTTAGAGTCCATGATGAGTCCATTCCCAAGAAACAGCAACTTATTGTCATGTCTCCTTCAGGTACAGCTTTATTTTGTGTGTGCGTATCTTTTCTTGATTATTTTGCAGCTCGAATTGATGTAGTTTTTTCGCTGGATTTTTTGGTTTAAGTGGGAGTCTTATTGAGTGAATATTGGGTGGGTGTTTTGTAGGGGTGCAGAAGGAAAGAATGGAAGTCGATGATATGTATGTGTTGTCTTCGAGTGGGTCAGTGTTGTCTGAACCATTGACAAAGCCTTGGCCTTATAAGCCTCCCAAATGCTCTGACAGCAGTCCCGTGTTTTTGAAGGTACGCTGTTTATGAAAATTAGTGGATATGTAATCTAGCTGTTAAATTATAGGTGTTAGGGGCACATATGGAACTGGATTGGGCCTAGTTTTAATTTGTTCATTCCTGTTATGTTGTTTCACATGGATGTATTTGCTCTCATATAAAAATCGAGAGACTAAAAGGAGGATTATGCCATTATAGATGGATTTATATTGCTAAAATTGTCTGAAATAAGTTCGTAAGTGGTCTTCGATTAATGTTCTTGAAATAGTCTTTTGGGGTGATCTTAATTTTCTGAGCTAACTGTGTCACTTGTGCTCTGAATCTTGTTGGGAGAGAATCAGGGCTTCATTACTATGTGAATTGACATATAATTAGGCGTGAAATTTGATCACCATGTTGAGTTTCTATCTCATGTCTGGGTATACCAAATGTAAATTAAGAGCTATGCTTTCACTTTCTTTTTTCTGAAGGCCTCTGATCGTTCTGTCTTTTTTTTTTGGGAACTACATTATGATAACACTAATATATTTTTGTAGGCACATGAAATGCGTGATGCTGGTGCTGTTATCCACAGTCATGGGATGGAGTCTTGCCTTGTAACGATGATTAATCCATTGTCAAAAGAATTTCGGGTACATATATTGAATTCTGTCAAAAAAATTTATATAAAGAAATTCCAATTATGATTTTTATCAGCTTGTGGTGGATTTTGTCAATTTACAGATTACTCATATGGAAATGATAAAGGGAATTCAAGGTCATGGTTACTACGATGAACTTGTTGTTCCAATTATTGAGAATACTGCCCATGAAAGAGAACTTACAGATTCTCTTGCTGAAGCAGTAAGGTTTCTTCCTGAATCTTTTCCATGCTACTGCATACTGCCCTTGATTGCTTGCATGATATAGTGTGTCTGGTGTGTAAATCATTACATAATTGCATGAATATTTGAAGAACAAAGCACATAGGGTGTCCTTTTTAACACAACCATGGACATTGGTTTGGTGTCTCGATAAAAAATTACGTTTTTGAAAATAAGTATGCTAGCTACTATTGGTCAGATATTAATGGTCAAAGCTTGTCTCTCTAGATGGTTTTTATAGTTATTGGATGACAATAGTCGTATGAGTGCACATATTTTGAACCATATTATCATATGTCAGAGATGTGAATCATGTGGTGCCCTGTAATTACCGGAATTTTACTTTACTTTGTTCTCCCTGCCGAGGAGTCGGGTGAGACTTAGTATCTGAATAGAAGATATAGTTCTAAAAAATATGGAAATCCTTTTACAACATGATAACTATAACAACACATAACTATCTTAAATCTAAAAATGTTGAACATAAAGTTTTCCAAGTCTTGCTCGATTTTTTATCTTTTGAGTTCTCACTTCCCGAGCTTTTACTTAATTGTGGCCTCCCAAATACTTATTTGAAACACTCATTATATGTTGGATTTGCCACCCTAGTGATCACAAGAATCAAATAACAATAATTTAATTTGAAAATAGACATACGTAATATATTTTTGAAGGGAACATAATCCGTAACAGAACAAAAAATATTTATCAACCGCACAAAATATTTAACTAAGCTTTAAACAAAAACACTAGTTAATCCAAATCTGAAAAGAGCACATATGATGCAAACGACGACTCATACAATGCCAAATCGAATACTTTTCTTCTCTTACAAGTGATTGAATCGTGAGTAGTCATCTCAGTTTATACTCATTGGAAGTATCTAAAAGCGAATAACGACTCTCTTGCCACGGATCATAATACTGCCAATGAGTCGCATATAACAGAACTAACCATGCCGTCTTGGATTCAAAATAAGCATTAACTCACAATTTGGACTGAGAATCTCCTCAATCACATGTTTTGCTCAAAATATGATTTCAATTATAACTAGAACTCTAGAAAGTTTATCTGCTGTATCAAAGTTTTCATGGTTGTCCGTCATAAAAATTCGGATTTTTTTTACTGCTACGACTTGTAATCATCTGCTTAAAAATATTTTGTGAAAAAGGTGCCAAATTTATTACAAGTGCACACCCTTCAACTTATTGTTCTTGAACTAAAAGCTTGTCCATTTCTCTGCTGGATACTGTCTTGGCACTTTGTTCATCCTAGCTCACGAACTTCTTGTAAGCGCGTTATATGATTGATATGATTTTAGTTCAACATAAGATCCTTATTTATAGACGCATAGCCCAATATAAACTTGGAATAGAGATTAGAGTCTTACTTTAATTTGGAATACAAGTGAGCCATATATGGATCATAGTGAAATCTCCACTTGGAGGGTGTACTGAAGTAGTTTGGTAATTGTCTAAAATCATTGTGAAAGAAGGGGTCAATGGCCATATCTATATTAAAGCAATATTTAAGATCTGATTTTTCAATGTACTGTGTTACTCTAATTTGAAAATATAAAGAACTCGAGTAATTAAATGTAGTGATATTGAGAGAAATGAAGATGAACGTGATTGAGCACATTTATCACAATGCATCTGTAGTTGGTCTAAATAAGGTCCTTACAAGTGTCAAGTTATGGTGAAGTTGCATTCTTTTGCAAACATTGAACACGTTTCCTTGTTTTGCAGATCAAAGCATATCCTAAAACCACTGCTGTGCTTGTTCGGAACCATGGAATATATGTATGGGGGGATTCTTGGATCAGCGCTAAAACACAGGCAAGTGTTAAATTGAATAAACATGGTGCATAGAATAATGAAAGCTACACCATGTGTTATGTGGAATAATACATGACATATGGTTCTTGACCGGCAATTGGTCATTCTATGTTCTTGCATCTCGCTAGAAGAAAAGGTTCTATACTTGTATTTCTGTTTCTAGTTAGTTTTTCTTTTGTTTCATTATACTCTGACATAAGCGATCATAATTATTTCATGATTTAACTACCAATGGTGTCTTTTGTTTCACTATACTCTGAGATTAGTGATCATAGTTATTTTAATGATTTGACTATTAATGTTTTAAACTAATATCGTGAAAGTTAGTTTTGCTGTCTTCTTCTTAATTGGCAACTTAATCTTCCAGGCTGAATGCTACCATTACCTCTTTGATGCTGCCATTAAACTCCATCAGTTAGGATTGGACTGGTCTACTCCATCTCATGGTCCCATTCGCCATTTGAATGGAGTCATGGGAAGCCATCGAAATGCAAAAATATCTGCAAAGGCTGGCACCCTTACTTTAAATAATGGGATTGAGCCGTCAAGAGTAAGTTTCAAGTCATTGTTTGTTGTGCAAAACTTTGTCTTTAGCTTTGTATATGTTTCAATAGCTTAATTCAATTTTTTGCAGCGTTGCATTGTACTTGACATAGAAGGAACCACTACTCCCATATCATTCGTCACAGATGTTCTCTTTCCATATGCTCGTGATAATGTGGGGAGGCATTTGGAACTAACATACGACACTGCTGAAACTCAAGACGATATTAAGCTGTTACAAGCTCAAGTAAGTCAATCATTTTGGGAGTCTTTATGTGTAAGCATATTGACTGGGTTGTGCTTTTGATGTCTTATGGCAACATATTTAATGGCGAGGTTTTAAAATTCGCTAGGTGCTAGTCGGACATCAGCTTAGGTTAGTTTGATTACACGGTATCAACATAATAAATCACATACTGTAAATACAACACAATAACATCAAGTTTAAAATGAGTTCAAAATTACACAACTAATAGAATACTCTCAATGGCTTCTTTGATTTTGCGATGAGAAATATTATTACCAATTTACTCCACTTCTTCTTCTCCATAATTTTCAACATGTTCTTCATCAGCCACAAATTCAATATAATCGTTGTGATCTTTTTTTTTCTTCGGATGCAAAATCATAGTCGTGAAGATATCTCACTCTAGAGTTTTTTCGGGGTTGTAGATTTTCATCTACTCTAGTTGCTTCATCAACTATTTTCCAAGTAAGCTTTGAACCTGGTTCAACTTCATCTTCTTCCCCTCCATCCCCAATTCAACTTTGTGCATTTGAAGCACCTTTTGCAAGAAGGACATCCGCAGCGCTTAGGAAGCATAGGCCAATTAGTCGACGCCTGCGGTCTGCTGACGTCTTGCACGTATACGGCGCCTAGGCCAAATTTTAGAACACAGTTTAATGGGTTTTCTAGTAATTTTTCCATTCCACAAAAACAGTTTGCTTTGACTTCCTAGTCAATCAAGAAGAGAAATATAAAACATTTTGGAACGCAACTCTTTCAACTTATTGGTATTTTTGGTGCATTACTTTTGTGAGTAATGATACGTATAATTGGATTTACATATTAGAAAAATAAAATCACATTTGGTAGAGTCGAGATTATGATACATTTATGACAAAAAAAGTAGAATTTTATGTGATATGATTGAGATTGAAACGAATATGTCATAATGATTTTGTTATGTTATTGTTGGAAATATCTCCCCCACCATGTTTGTCCAAGATAATTTCTTCTATCTATGTAATGAGGTCATGATTGTTTTAAAATTAAGAGAAAAATTACAATAAGCGTTTAGCCCTCTTGAGTCTTGTCATTTTCCCATGTGTGTGGGTTATATGATAGAACCGCTCGATTATTGTTTTGTCTCATATCTATTCACTATATTATTGTTATCATTTATTAAAAACAGAAGAAACAGAAAAACACACGAAATAGAAAAATACAAGAAAAGTGTGGTAAATATGCTTTAAGGAAAATATGAAGTTTCATCCACAGCTAGTCATGTCAGATGCCAAGTCTGTCCCAAATATTTTTGAGGCTGAACAACCATGACAAGTAGAAGTTATTGCACGTGCATCTTAAAATCCCAGTCCTTGTGAATGTCTGTTGGTGATTCCTGTCCGTACTCTCAGTTGACCTATGACTTTTTTTACTGCTGACTGAGCTTGTTCTCAAGGACTCATGAAATGCATTTAGAAGTTTTTGCATAATAATATAATTCCTCGAGAAATTCTTTCTTATTCTGATATGTTGCTTTTTTTATGGAATTTTTTGAATCAGGTAAGTGAAGATCTAGAAAATGGTGTGCTTGGTGCGATTCCCATCCCATCTGATGGTGAAAAAGACGATGTAATTAGGGCTTTGGTCGCTAATGTTGAGGCAATGATCAAAGCTGACAGGAAAATAACTTCCTTGAAACAATTACAAGTAAGATAAATATGATCTCTTTCATATGATCTTTTTTATTGGCATTTCTCTAAGTCTCTCAGAAAGAATGATGTCGAGTCTTTTGATACCAATGGTTTGATTTATCCTCGTTAAGGGTCATATATGGCAAACTGGATTTCAAAATAATGAGATAGAGGGAATCGTTTTTGATGATGTACCTGAGGCTCTGGAAAAATGGCATGCTCTTGGAATTAAGGTTATTCTCCATTCCAGCCTACTTCTAATGCATTGCATTTCTATTTTCAGTACAATAGCTGAATGTTGCCTCTTCTAGTCAACAAATATATCGAACACCTTTTTTTATGAACGTACATAAAATGTTGGGAAATAACATCTAGCTCACCTGAGGTATATTCAAATGACACAAAAATTGCCAACAAAAATCAAGTGTGGTTTTGCTTCCATATGTGGTTTAAAATATTGTATAATAAAACTACAGAACATTGACTTCTGCCTCCTCTCCTGCAAAAGTACCAAAATGCTTAAACCTAATTTCTAAATTTTCTCAGCGTACTTTCCCTTTATATTTGTGATAAATTGACGGGAAATGTTGTAAAGGAGCTTAAAATGGTCTGAAATTTTTCAATACTTTCTTAAATGATTTATCTTGATTCTTCTATTGAGTTGTTTATCTGATGAAGTGAAACATAACAGAGAACTAGCATTAAGGTACACATGTTGCAAGTGTACAATATATTAATATTTTTTTATGAATAATATTTTTTTATTTTTAAATAATTAGTTTAATTATGAATTTTTATATCTAGAATGATAGATAAACACATTGAAATTTAGCTTATCTTGTTTATAGGAGTTAGTTGAGAAAAAATGTTACTTTTTTATTTAGAAATATGCTAAAATTAATGATAAGAATATGGAATGAAATTTAATTATCAAATATAATATTTGGTTATAATTGGAAAAAAATTTGGTGTCCCATATCATACCGAAAGTAGTTAGTCTAATAGGCTCAACTATTGTAATCTGGTATAGATATAATACGTGCTGCAATGGTGTATTAGCGAATTCGACTCATTCACTACGAATCATGTATGGTTATTTTCCCTCAGCCTGGAACATGTCATATAGCCCATAGGGATGGAAACAAGTTTGTGCCACAGGTTTAGATAGAATGCCATTGATCACATGCTTACTTTGTATCATATTGGTAATCCTTGCCTCTATTTATAGATGCAGAGTACCATGTCATTTTGGAATAAAAATCTTCTATGTCAGGGAATGGAATTTATTGTAACCAAGAATTTCGTTATCAATATAATTCTCATTATATCTGAATTTGTTTTCTGATAAGAATTTGATTCCTGTGTTTTGTGCATGTGTCGGTCATGACAGTTGGTTTACATTTACTCGTGTCCTTTTATACACCTTTACCGATATTCTTCTTTGTACAAGATGCCTTGATTCTCAGTTCGGTCTAAGTTCTGTGTTTCCGATTGTCTTCTCACATTTTATCAATTTGAATAGTCTTCTGACCTCAGATCATATTTCAGATTATTCACTATGGTTCTGTCGAGCTCATGATTGCTTGTGTTTACGACTGCTTGCTTGCATTTCTGACCTACAAATTTTTCTTGTTTATCTTTTTTTCTTTCGTCCATTAGGTATATATATATTCCAGTGGAAGCAGACTGGCACAAAGGCTCCTGTTTGGTAACACAACTTATGGTGATCTCAGAAAGTACTTGTCTGGATTTTTCGATACTACAGTGGGGTGAGCTTCGTACTTGCAAAAGAATGCTCGTTCCTGGAAATGTTTGTGTTTCACTTTTCATTCTTGATATATCATAATAAAATGAAAATTTTCTCTGTTTTGTTTGCAGTAATAAGAAAGAAACTAAAAGCTATATTGAAATCACTCAATCTTTGGGGGTTGATAATCCATCAGAGATATTATTCATTACTGATGTCTATCAAGAAGCTACCGCAGCAAATGCAGCAGGTACGCTTTCGCTGTATCTTTCCATGTCCTTGCATCTTCCGTGAAACTACAAACTTGAGATTGTAATATCCCCTACTACATGGGATTGTGTGAGTGTTTTGAATGATTTTATGAGATTAGCCAATTTATTTTTCTAGCAATTTGGGTCAATCATTTTTATAAATTAAGGGTGGGTACATGATAATTGGTAGCAGAGTGAGTTCAGGGTGGACCTGGGATGTGACAGAAATCAGATAAATTTAAAATTTCAAATATTATTTCTATGAAGTTCAATTGGAAGTTTGTTTGTTTGTTTGTTTTATTAGATTATATGTTTAATGTCAAACAAGATCTTCAAACAACCTCATGAACCATATATGAATCCAAATCCAAACCTTTTATGACCTATAAAGATTTATAGTCCTCGGGTTCCCAAAATCCCTACAGCCTCTCTTTCGGTCCCCCTCCATCATATTGTTTTCAATGGAATATTGTGAACATACAATATTTATCTAAGTTTATCTTTCGATATACTCGTTTTCCAGGTTTGGAAGTGATCATTTCGGTTCGACCCGGAAACGGACCTTTACCAGAGAATCATGGCTTCAAGACCATCCAGTCATTTTCAGAAATATAAGAGAGAGTATAGTGTGTCACGTAGACCTTTGACATATCATAAAATGAAAATAAAGCTGAGATATTTCCAGAGAGTTTAAAAATGGGTTTCTTGGGATGTTTGGTTTTCCCTTTAATTCTTCATGTGATCTAATTGTCGAAGTATATAAATGGATGTACACTCATTTTCTCTATCCTTCTGCGCCTCAAATTGGCCAAACTTACATAGAATTTTCGTCAAGAAGTTGCAAATATTATAATAATTTTCGAAGCGTCGCCATGGTTCTTGGTTATTCTTGTTGATAAGTCTTTTTCAAGCTTAAGCTTGAGAAGTGTCAAACGGATGGTTCAGAGTTCGACCATTGAATTTTTTTGGGCTAGATTTGGATTCACGTAGGACATAAATGAGTCAAGTCGAGTTTTATACAACTAGAGGTATACTCGATCAAGTAATCAGGTCTAAGCACGAGCTCAACTCGTACATGTTTTGAGTTATTCGAGTTTGTGTTTGAAAAACTGAAAAATTCAAAAGTTTTTTCAACATATCCACAAAAAAGTTTATATTATATGTTGACAAATGTTATATTCTCTAAATAAAAATGGTTTATATAATTATTCGAATAGTTCGTTAACTACACACGTAAAAACAATTAAATCTTGACTCAAGTAAAGACTCGGGTCAAAGCAAGTTTCAGTAAGTTTTGATTATTGGTCATTCCTTCCATCTATAACTAAACCTTCATTTTCAAAGTGTATCATCTTTAGAAGAAGATGCAGAAAATTACGACAAGGAAGAATACGTACTCGATTCGCCTCTCGCAGGCAACCAATTAAGCAAAAGGAGTAGATTCTTGATTGCATCAAGCATCAAGGTCTTGAAGAAAGATGCGAGCTGTGACGCGAAAACTAACCCTAACATGTGTGACGGGGTGTCAGCCAACAAAGGGACCGGCCTTCTTTATTGCTGTATGAAACATTGCCGGAATGTGCTCAGTGACTGGAATAACTGTGGGGCGTGTGGCCGAAAATGCCAGCAGTGGGAGCGGTGGAGCTGAGCTTGCACCGACGTGATGACGAACACGAACAATCGCGGAAAATGCAACTAGAAGTGCTCGGGTGGTTATTACATGTGATTATGGTGTGTGTGGGTATGCAAGCGTTTGGATCGATGAATTTAGCAATAAATTTCAAATTTGAACCAGTTTTTTTTTTTTTTTTTTTGAATAACCGACGTGAATTTCAACATGTGGAATCATTTCAAACTCTCCCTTCAAATATTTTCTCGAATTCAAATCCTTCAATCTAAACACAAACTTAATCTATGCGCATCGAATAACATTTGTTATGTATCTCAAATAAGTCTTTTAAGTACTGCATGGTCCCAGATGGCCATGTATTTTGAAGTCTTCCAATGGCTATTAACACACCCGATGGGGTGGAGTCTTTCTTGTATCTTTGGTTTTCATGCAATAAAAATCTATGCACTGAATTTTTATATGCTAAATGGGATGATATTCTCCCCACATAATGTGGTAAGATATGGAAAATTGGATGGTTTAACTGAGGAGTGTGGCCAGTTCGAGACAACAGGTCTCCCAAATAGTATAAAAAGAAATAAAGATGGAAAAGAATTTACAGAACTATTATTCAAGAAGATTGACAAAGCAGTTACAACATAAAGCATAAACCCCCTTGTTACTTCCTACTCATTCTTTTATATACTCTTGTTTGGCACTATCACCCGTGGTGGAACCAGGATTCATAAGGAACCAGGACTGGCTTCATCTGTATTAGACAATAATAAGTTCAGTTAAAATCAAACCGAATTTTCTAAAATCGAATTAACCGAACTTTTTTCGACAAACCGAACCGACCGAACTTTACTACGAAAACTTAACAAACAAAATCGAAAAAATCGATTATTTCGGCAAGTAACACAATCAACCGAAAGTTTAGAAATTTTTTTTAAAAATAATCATGTTTTAAATAAAAAAAAGTGCAATATAAAAATTAGATTAAATAAATTTAAATTTTATTTATTAAATTTTTAATTATAATACTATTGTCTAATAAATTTTATTAGAAATTGTAATATTTATATTCTTATAAACTTTGTTAGAAAATTTTATAATATTAATTTTATTTATAAAAGTTTAGTTTGTTAGATTAACCGAAGTTTTATATTGAAAACTGAAATCGAAGCAAACTAATCTACATTTTAAAAAATTTAAACCGAACTTCCAAATAAACTGAATGTAGGACCAAACGTTTGCCACTTTACCAAAAACTATAGTTGATGCTAATGGTACAACTCAAATATTTTAAATTGCACAGCAGCCCAAGCGTCATGGTTCGATCACTCTAGCTAGTAGGAACAATTATTGCACCTCAACACCGAACATAATTTTTAAATTAATTCATTTCGGCATGTTGTTTTGGTTGAAACCGATATTTTGTTCACTCATATACTGTGATTGATGTTTGCCCGTTAAATGTTGATATATGCTCTTTTGGTTTAAAAATAACTTGACAGTTTTTATTTTCTTCATTCCCCGAGTTACTTAACTAGAAAAATTCCATATTCCCAAAATTTTACAACAAATAATTATTTTTCAAATTTCACACTATTCAATTTTCGGTATTATAAATAGAAAAATCACAAAACAACTCAATAATAATTACATATCAATCATCATCAAACATTTCAACGAATTGATTATCATTCCAAAAATCTATGTAAAAATTCAAATTCTAAAATTCATATACATCATAAGATAATATTATTACAACTCGAACAATCACAACTAAATATTCAATATAATTTTAGAGTAGTTGAATTTTTATCTCAAAGTTACATAATTTCAGAACATACAACAATAAAACAACCAATACACCGTAATGAATTATGATACGTGGGAGTTTTTTTATTTTTTATTTTTAAACATGAGATTAAAAAAATAAAAAAATTTGTTCTATTTTTAATATGGGCTGAAAACGTTTAAAATTTAAAAATACTAACTTTTTTTTTTTAAAAAAATAATAAGTGGGGCTGGAGCTCACCCTAGCCCAAGGGTGGCTCCGCCCCTGACTACCACCAACTAACTATGGGTAACAAATTTCTATGTCTTCTTTCGTCGTAAAATAATAAATTTTCTCGTAGAATATGTGTGATCAACATAATCCAATGATTTCAAAACGATGAAAAGAAGAAATCTAAATGTAACATATAATATATGAGACAACAATCATTTGTGTGCAGCAATGTAGTCTTGTATATTCGAAAGTGTCTGAATTGATAGTGTAGATGACGTTTGACAAATGGTCATATGTATTCGATTCTCTTTGTCAACAATTTCTTTGACGAACATATTGTATATGAATTACTCAGTGTCGTTTACGTTATTAATGTATAGTTAGTCGTGTGCTATTTCAAGTGGCATATGATTGGGCTTAAGAATTATAAAGCCCAAATCCTGAATGACCCAAGCCCAATGAGAATGCAACGTGTGCTAAAATCCTCAGATCACCTCATCCAAAATCGTCTGCACTGCACCACTCTCTTCAGATCCTTCAACGACTGTCTCACAGTCACACACCCATACTGTGTGTATCCACATGCCTGGTGTGATGGAAACCCTAACTATACCTCGCGCATCCTCTATTCCGTCGTCTTCCTTGCCTCCGCCGGCGGGTCCAACCCGCTCTTGCCAGGATTCTGTAAAATTTTCCGCGTTCAGAGGACTCAAGAGTCATTCAGCTCACTCATTGGCGTCGGAGCGTTTGCCCCCCAAGCTTGCTCGCCGTGGGAATCGTATCGTCTGTGAGGCGCAGGAGACAGTTGTCGAAGGTTCGGCTTACTATGTTATTCGCGCGAAATATACATCTTTTGAAATATAGTGTGCCAATTTTACTGGAAGTAGCTGTTTAATGACTGTGCACTTTAGCATGAAATTTACCATTTTTCTGCTGGAAATTTAGTAAAAAGAGAGAGATATGCTTTGGCTTTCCTAAAGATGTAAAAAATAAATAGCACATTAGTAATTTATTGCTGTTGTTTTCTATTCCAAAGTTCGTATTGGTGTTTTCACGTTCTTGAATCATGCTTCTTAGGTTTTATCTGTTGCTTTAAGAAATGCACTTCAGGAGTTACGCTGCCCACAAGCATGGTTTGAACTATGCTTGAACAGGGGAGCTAAAGTGATAGCTGAAAATCTGTCTTCAGAGCAGCCTTCTCAAAGGCGCCGCCCGATTTTTAGAAAACTATGTTTTAGAAAAGCGATGTATGTGAGTTTTGTTACATTTGTTACATTAATATATATATATATATATATATATATATATTTTGAAGATGATTTGCATATTACTCCAGCAATTTGTATTGGATGAAAAAGACAAATATGTCATGAATTTTGAGATTGAATCCAATGCATAGAAATTATTTAAAAAATTTGGAGATAGAACGAGGAGAATTATATGCTAAATAACCGTCCAGGCGACCGTGCTTAGGCGGTGGGTAGGCACGGGCAGAGGCACATGTGCAAATACCCGGGCGTCCAATTTTTTTTTTGAAAAATTTATATGTAAATTTTGCATAATTTTGGAATAATATGATATTAGCCCGGGTAGATTAATTTAAAATAGTAAAAAATTCTAGAGTTTAAAATTATAGTTCGGGCATAGCCATATTTCTGGCTCCGCCACTGTGGTAAGGGGCGTTCGCTTAGGGCCTATCGTTTTTCAAAACACTGTTTTAGAGCGTACATATATACGTTTGTTGTCATCAGATGGCATTTTAACGTTGGTGATCCAGAAAAAAAACATCAAAAGGGAAACCATTTCCAAATTCTTTCCGTATTAGGCAATCAAAAGAGAGAATAACAATTGATATAAACACGTCCCGACTCCAACCCTTCGTCGCTGGCATTTATCCTTTTGTTGCTTTGTTTTTGTTGCATTTCATCAATGTCCATTATTTTCCATTGTCGATTAAGTCTAATTCTAGGACAAATCTGCTGATACCAGTTGATGTAGCGGTGCATGTTGATGGATGATCATATGATTCTGGTTTTTCTATGTGTGAAAATACCAAAATATAAATTTCGAGTCTTTTTCCTTCCTTGACATAAATGAAGAATCTCATTAGAGCGCAGTTACATGCTTTTATGTGAGTTTCAACTTGTGTCAGCAAGCATTTCAGCCTGGTGATGTCAAGCATCAATCACAACTATGATTTATAACTCCATTGTGAATAATCTGCAGTGGCTGCTGTTACTGATTCCAATTGGAAATCCCTTGTACTCGACAGTGATTTACCGGTTCTGGTTGAGTTTTGGGCACCATGGTGTGGACCATGCGGCATGATCCACCCCACTATTGATAAACTTGCCAAGGTATATGATGGAAAGCTTAAATGCTTCAAGGTTAACACCGATGTCAGCCCTTCAATCGCCACCCGATATGGTATCCGAAGCATTCCAACCGTTATCATTTACAAGAATGGGGAGGAGAAAGATACAATCATCGGTGCAGTTCCAGAATCGGCACTAGTTACATCCATTGAAAAATTCATGTAGATTGGTCGGTGTGTAAATATGTTTTCCTGAAACCAAACTCTCATCTACTTGGTTTATTTTTACCTTGCTGAATCTTACGTTCCAAAATATTGTTTGATTCCCCTTTGTCTTCTCCGTGGATGAAAGATGAAAATGTTTATAACAAATTTGGGGGTAATTTTTTACATGCATCTCTAATCTTATACAAATGAATAATAGAATCAACTATTCTTTTCGAACATGAGATATATTTAGTGATTTTGGTCATTTATGTTGTCAATTTTCTGTCTTGGTCTGTTATTTTTGTTTTTTCTATATGACATTAATGCGACACTGACATATATAGTATCAATGTCACATCAGAGTTTAAAAAAAAAAAACTAAAATTATCAAAAATGAAAAATATAATATTAAATTGAAATTTGATAAGATTGGCGAACCAAAATTATAATTTTCCAAAGAAGGTATTGATGTAGGACTGCTCATCACGTCCATGAGTGTTTTGTTTTTTGAAACTAAATTATTCGGAGTGTCGTGTTGCTAACAATCAGGTCTAAAACTATAATTTTCAGAAAATATAGGATAAATGAATGATAAAAGAAGGGACCACTATGCAATTAAGACTGTCCCTTTTCATGAATCACATTTGTCCGTTGACAGTTCACCTAAATTTTCATTCTCAGCTGATTCTGTGCTTCCTCTCTCCACAGATTTGATGACGATCCATTGCTTCAGCTGTTTCTCTCTCTAGTTTTCTCGTTCGATCGATATTTCAAGGTACAATCTCTCTTTTTTTGGATTTCCTCGTTTGTGTTCGTGAAATTTTATGCGGTTTGTTCTTTATTTTATTATTTAAATTTTTGTTCGAATTTCATGTCTTTCTTGTGGTTTTTATACATTGTAGCGTTGTTTCTGTACTTGTTTCAAAAGATCTAAGGCATTTTGTGGCTGCAGTTTTCTTTATTTTTCGTTTTGAAGAAGTTTTTTGGCTAAATTTTGGAATTAGAGGTGGGTTTGTTGGTTATTTTTGGTTCTTTTCGTTCAGTTTATGAATTTCTTTTATTTTTCTGTTTTGTTGTTCCTCTAGTAAAAAATATTTCTGCTTTATCTTGTCGATTCCTATATCTTGACCAAAGAAAATTGCAGTTTACGGTTGCATATTCATACATACCTTTTCCATCTCTAACAAGGTGTCTTAGATTCGCCGTTTGGTTTAATCTCCTTTGTCATGCTTCGATTTTGAGTTCTGGATTTTAACTTTTGCGAAAAACCATGGTAAAGATTTTAAGATTCTTGGATTCGTATTAAGACTAATTATTAATATAGCTCAGCAAAGCTATGAAATCATTGGTTTTCACGTCTTCAGAAACTAACAAAATAGCCATATGTCCACCTCTTACGGCTGAATATAATAGTTTGATGGGAGTTTGGTTATACTTATATTCATGAATTATGATAAGCTGATCTTTTGAAACGAAGTTTTGTTGCTAGTGTGTAAAAAGATTTGTTGGATTCTAGTTTAAGATTCTTATTTATTTTATTTAGTTGAATTTTTGGAATGAATGAAGGGTGTAGAGTTCATTGGAGTTCTAAGGTTGCAAGTGCTTTTTAACAAATTAAAACAAAAAGCATAACAAATTTTAAAAAATAAAGTAGATGGGGAAATTTTTTAAATACTGCAAAAAGCTGATGAGAACTATGACATCAAAGTCGCATAATTAACCCCGAAAAAACAATATTTTTAAAAAATTAGAGAAGTTGTGATCCCCCTATGACAGCTTTAAGAGGCTGTCATCGACACGTTATCTTTCTCAAAAAAAATTTTTTAGTTATAAGTTCTAAAAAAAGTTGGGATGCTATATGAAAAGGCGATCCGAGGGACTGCCGATTTTAGACAGTTACTTAGATCTGTCCAGTTATTTTGTACAATATTGTTTTTGGTGTCTCATACTCGCATCACAAAATAATTCCTTCTCCTGTGCCAAACTTTGCAGAGTTTGGTCTCTCTTTATGTAGCTACCATGGCTTTTCAACAAATCTGTGATACCTCTGACACGCATTTTGGTTCCGAGGGGGATTTGTCTCTTAATCAAAAAAGGAATTCTGTATCTCCAACAGTGACCACAGAAAATGTGACTGGATGTTTTGATTGCAACATATGTTTCGAATCATCACGTGAACCAGTTGTCACCCTTTGTGGCCATCTCTATTGTTGGCCGTGCATCTATGAATGGCTTCAGGTTCAAACCCCCTCGGTAGACACAGACAAGCAGCCGAAATGCCCCGTTTGTAAGGCTTACATCTCTTCTTCCTCATTGGTACCCCTCTATGGCCGTGGCTCATCATCATCCGAGCCTGAACCCAAGAAACCCCAAATGGATGCTGTCATACCCAACAGACCCCCGGCACTTGGGACGAATGCTCTAGTTTCTGCTCCAATAACCATGGTTCCTGATTCTAATCAGCAGCAGCATCCACAGCATCAAGCATTCCATCACCAGCAATACTTTCCCCACCCTATCAGCAATTACACTTCAATGGCCCCTACTCTTGATGGCTCTATTACAAGCGGTTTCTCCAGTCCAACTGTCAATATGGTTGGTGAATTGGTATTTGCTACAATGTTCAGGGCCTCGGATACAAATTTGTTCGCCTATCCTCATTCCAATTCTTACTCACTTTATGGAAACAGCAGCCCGCGGCTAAGAAGTCAAGAAATGCAATTGGACAAATCACTTAACAGGGTAACCATCTTTCTTTTCTGCTGCTTTGCGCTCTGCCTGATTTTGTTTTAGTTTTCGCTGGTGATTGATTATATATAGCTGTGAGTGTATTGTGCGTGCTACTGGAAGCCAGTCAGAGATAGATTAATTATATTAAAATTTACCGAATTGTTGTCTTTGGAATGAGATTGACTGAGATGTTACCTTCCAGAACATGATATTCTTTAAATGCAGTAGTGCTATGATTTTGGATTTTTGATTTTGGAACAACGTTTTCCTGTGTATAATGATATATATTCTATGGAAGCTGTGTCTGAGTTATAGTTTGTATTGATCTCTCGCCTTTAAAAACTATTTTCCGTATCTTCTTCATCATGCAAATCAAAAAGAGGGATGTGTGATTCACTAGAGTAGAACTTGTCTCCGGTTCACACAACTATCGATGTAGCCCAGATTAAGAAGTCTCTCCTCTTGCTTTTAAATGTCGAGTGAAATGCATTTTGGCCCAGTGGCACCAGCAATCCTGTCTAAGGAACGAGGTATCGCGTTCGAGACACCGACACCAAGTTATAATTCCCTCCCCAAAATATCAACTAAAAAAGAAAACTCAATGTCCTCCAATAATGTCACCTTTTGACCTTCTTCTCGCCTAACATCGATTAAAAGGTATATATCTATATCTCTATCTATAAGTCTAGTTCTCAGCGATATATTCAAAAATCATAGAGGTAAATGATTAATGACACGAAATTATCGCAAAAAATAACGAATTTTGAAAATAACAAAATCATCTTACTCAAATAATTATTAACAAAAAATATTTCCTAAACTTTTTAAAATTCTAGTATAGTTTCCTAACTTGATATTAAAAAAAATTATTAAAACACGAGAAAATCAATTTTAGCATAAAAACTGCGACTTGACTGCATGCAAATAAACTAGCTTGGTAGATTATTCATGAGAAATAATATAAATATTTTATTATTCTCAATTCCCCTTTATAAGTCACCGCCTATCCAACCGTCAACTAACCCTAATGTGTATGTATATATATATATATATTATATAACGAACAAATAATAATTGAAATAACATTTTGATTTTTAAAACCAAAAAATGGATACGACTCTATATAATTAAAATCAACTATCATTTCCTATTTAGGAGGAAATTGTAATTTTGATTATATATGTATGGTTGTTTTCGATTTTGATCTTTTATATTATGAATTTCAGTGTTAATCTTGTGTATTTCATTGAAAGTGTTTATTTAACATTACATACATCAGCGTTGCATGAGTGTAATCAAAAAAAAAATACTAAAATTGTCACACACAAAAAAAATAACAAACTAAAACTGAAATTTGACAAGCACAGTAGACTAAAAATCGCAAAAAAATAAATATACAAACCAAAAATACGATTTCTCGTTTATTTAATTATAAGGTATTGCCCTCCTAAAATTATATTATACTTCTAAATCTTCACTATCGAAGAAAAATTCATTGGCTAAACTATATTTTTGAGATATTATTATTTAAAGAAAATAAAAAGTAGTATTGAATGATTGGTTGAGTTACAAAAAAATCACCGACAAACACATGAAAATGGCCCTCACATGCTCGTGTACCCTTCCGTACATACCCAAACTTCTTTTCAAAACGCGTTGTGAGAAATCAAAAACATGTTTGCATTAAATAAGAAATATTGCATTCATATTCGATATTATGTAAAATTAATATCGAAAATTAAGAGTAAAAAATCGTGTTTATATAACTTTCCCATAACGAAAATAATAATCACGCTTTCAATCAAGTCATTGAGCAAGTAAGCTTTGAGTATGACCATCACAAAGTGAGGATGAAATAATTGAGTAATCGCGTATAGGGATTTTTAGATTCGGTGATGGAAGTCGATCGGTCTAACAGTATTCTACTCATACATGACTAGAATATCCTATTAAATTGTAATATATATATATGTGTGTGTATTTATACACACACATATATTTATTTATTTATATTAAATAAAGCTAATTCTTTTGTTGAATGATGGTAGTTGAATGTAATGGAGAAAATTATTAGTATAGAGCTTTGTGTTATTTTTGTGGGATAATAGTGTTGGGATAGACTATTTCTAACATTTTGTTATTTCTATGTGATGTGTAGTTTTGCTAATTTTATCTATAATTTTTTTTCTTATATTAAGAAATAGGTAAATATGTATAGATTCATCCAAATAATTCAAAATTGAAAAAATATAACTGTAGGTAGTAATTATAAGATATTTGGATAAGGTATTTATATTTGTTCCTTTGACGGGGTATTAGAATGAAAATGAAGGTGAATCTAATAAATGAAGATGTGGACGGACGATATGAAATCTTATCTAAATCTGACTTATTGTTCATCCCTTCGTTTTAAAGGTATTCTCGAGGAATACAGTTTAAATTTCACAAGTATCGTGTATAAGATAATTTTGTTATAAGAATAAAAAAAAAATTTTGAATTCCTCTAGCTAGGTCTTGCCTCCATTTCAATATTTTTCCCAAACTAGCTAGTAACATTATTTTCAAATAGCATTGAAAATTTCTAACGTGACGGATATTTCGGATTCTTTGTTCATTCACAGATAAACTTAAACAGTTAGGCTAGCTAGTTAATATTCGAACATTGACGTTAGTACTACAAACACTAAGCTGATTCGTGACTTTGATATTTTTAAATTTCAACAAATTAATAATGTGAACAAGATCTCGTGGAAACATTAATTCAAATTAGATCATTCTATTCAAATTCCATTTGTCAATTTTGTGAGACGATCTCAAAGATCGTATTTTGTGAGACAGATATCTTATTTGAGTCATCCATGAAAAAATATTACTTTTTATGCTAATTGTATTACTTTTTATTGTGAATATCGGTAAAGTTGACCCGTCTTACATATAAAAATTCGTGAGACCATCTCACAAGATACATACTCTATATATATACTATATAAGTGGTGGAACAAAGATTTGATTGGTTCAAAACTTTTAAGGGGGATATTTAATATATATTACATATAAAAATTACATTTAATTTATGGATCAAACTTGATTTTTTTATTAAAAAAATTGCGTTTTGGTTAAACTCATCTTTAATTTGACAATGACTTAGTCACCGACAAACAAACGCGTACAAATTTAGTACTATGTTTGAGAGATCATGCATGCGAAGAAAATCTATATATATATTTCAACCATATTGTTTTTAACTCGATTTAAAACAAAATATACACATAAAAATCAAAGTTTAGTGAAAATATTATTTAAAAGGGATCTTAATTATGGCAATCCTCGATTTTTGTCTCTTAATTTTGAATTTTGTTTTGGTTTTTGAAGGGATTAATGCCCAAAATGGTTGGCTTGATGCGCATGCGACTTTTTACGGGGCAACTCAAAATCCAAGCACCCTTGGTAAGATTTTTTTAGAGTTCAATGAATTTATTATATTTTTAAATGCATTATCAAATTTTTGAACTTAAAAAACAAAGCAAAACGTGGGGTTAAGGGGAAAATGATCGTCAAGAACATTAAGTGTATCAGTCAGTCTATCTAAATATGTGACCAGGTGGAGCTTGTGGCTATGAAGACACCTACCAAGCCGGTTTCGGAGCTAACACGGCTGCGTTGAGCACTGCTCTCTTTCGGGGCGGTGAGGCTTGCGGTGCTTGCTACCAGGTGACGTGCAACTATGGACGAGACCGGAAATGGTGCCTCGGCAGTGCATCCATCACGGTAACCGCCACCAACCTTTGCCCTTCCAACAACCGTGGAGGCTGGTGCGATCTGCCTCGCCACCACTTCGACATGTCGATGCCGGCTTTCTTTCAAATTGCTCGTCAGGGAAACGAAGGCGTAGTGCCCGTGCTTTACAGAAGGTGTGTATATATATATATATAAACATAAATTTTACATCACATAGACTTTTGTGAGACAGTCTCACGGTCGATCTAATTCATAAAAAAATTATTATTTTTTACAATACTTATAGATCAGATCAATTTATCTCATAAATATAAATTCGTAAAAAAATGTCTCACAAGATACTTATTCATGTTACAAGTACAACCCGTTGCATTAATATTTTATTTATATATAAAACTATTGAACTTAACCTCTAAGTATCTCGAATAAAATATTAAATATGCATCTCTTTGATATCTAAATATAAGATACAACATAATTCCAAATCTTTTTCCAATGGAGTATCACTACAAGAAATTCTGCATACGACAACGCACATACGACAACGGTTTTTGTGAAAAACCGTTGTCGTATGTTTTTTAACAACGGTTTTATCGAAAACCGTTGTCTTTTGTGGGGCAAAGACAACGGTTTTTAAAAATCGTTGTCTTTGGGGGGTCAAAGACAACGGTTTTTAAAAACCGTTGTCTTTTTGGGTCAACGACAACGGTTCTATAGACTGTTGTCGATTAGCGTGTTTTTTTGGACAATTGACAACGGTTTGAAGAAACTGTTGTCGATTAGCGTGGTATTTTTGACAAACAACGGTTTTGGAAAACGTTGCAATATTTAGCGACGGTTATTTCAAAAACCGTCGCAAATTTTAGCGACGGTTTTGTAAAACTGTCGCTACGTTTAAATTTGCGACGGTTTTAAAATAAACGTCGTTAATTTTAGCGTGGTTTTTTGACAAACAACGGTTTTGGAAAACGTTGCAATATTTAGCGACGGTTATTTTAAAAACCGTCGCTAATATTAGCGACAGTTTGTCAAAACCGTCGCTACGTTTAAATTCGCGACGGTTTTAAAATAACCGTCGCTAAGTTTAACGTGGTTTTTTTGACAAACAACAACGGGTTTGGAAAACGTTGCATTCTTTAGCGACGGTATTTAAAAAACCGGCGCTAAGTTTAAATTAGCCATGGTTCTGAATTAACCGTCGCTAATTGTAGCCCCATTGTTTTGAACCCGTCGCTACTTTTAGCCACGGTTTGAATCCAAACCGTTGCCAATTAAAAATATGCGACGGTTTATCATTTACCGTCCCAAGTAGCGACGGTTTGTCCACCACCCGTCGCAAACTGTCTATAAATATCTCCATTTTCATTCCATTTTCCTCCACAATACTTCACAACACTTAAAATTTTTCTAACCACTTTATAACACTTAAAATTTTTCTAACCACTTTATAACACTTAAAATTTTTCTCTCTTACACCATTTCATCACTTCACTCAACACTTAAAATTTTTTTATCTTACACAATTTTATCACTTTCACACAAAACGTAAAATTTTTCTAACCACTTTATAACACTTAAAATTTTTCTCTTTTACACGATTTTACTACTTCACAGCACTTAAAATTTTTTTCTTTTACACGATTTAGTTTGGATTATTAGTTTCTTTTAGATTTATTAAATTATTTAAAGTATTTTTTTTATTTTTCGAAAAAAATTAGCGACAGAACTCTTGAAAGATGACCGTCGCTAATATTAGTGATGGTCGTCAATCTACCGTTGCTAATTTTAAAATGGCGACGGTTTATATAACCGTCGCTGATTTAACATATTAGCGACGGTCGTCAATCTACCGTTGCTAATTTTAAAATGGCGACGGTTTATATAATCGTCGCTGATTTAACTAGCGACGGTTTATGTAACCGTCGCTATATTAAAATTAGCGACGGGTAGCAATCACGACCGTCGCTATTTTTATTTGCGACGTTTTTCAAAACCGTCGCAAATTTGATCTACCACAACGGATAAAAATCGTTGTCGTTGAACGAACTTTCAACAACACCCTCAGTTACAACAGTTTTTAAATGGCTATAGGCTATAGCTTGAAGTCAATATTATCATATCGAGAAATATAAAAATGGAGGAAAATATGTTTTTATTGAGAACTAAAGTGAAACTTTATATTAAAAAATTATATTTTAATTACTTTAATAAATGACAAAATTATATATTTTTCAAATTTCAAGTAGAATTTGTAGAACCTTCAATATATAACCAAGGTTGCTAATTAATTTGGTTGCTCGTAGGGTTGCATGCAAGAGAAGTGGGGGAGTCCGATTTACTATCAAGGGTCGACCCAACTTCAACATGATCATGATCTCTAACGTTGGTGGAAGTGGAGACATCAAGAATGTTCTGATTCGGGGCTCCGAAACCGCAACATGGGCGCCCATGACCCGGAATTGGGGTGCCAACTGGCAGGCCAACGTCGATCTCCGGAGCCAAACGATGTCGTTTAAGCTCACTTTGGTCGACGGAAACACATTGGAGTTCTCCGACGTTGTCCCTTCTTCATGGAAGTTTGGCCAGACTTTTTCATCCCATAATCAATTTTCTTAATTCTTTCTTAAATTCTAAACAGATCCAAACAAGTTAGATACTAATTCTTTATTTATATTTGATTCGAGCTTGAACTTCACTATTCGGTTCCAAGTTCGAAAAATACGCCATTTTTTACTCAAGTGTTCGGTGTGACATAAAATATGAATTCAAAGTTGATTTATTTGATTTAGACTTTAATTTCTTGGAGTATTAAGCAAAAACTAAAATTATATAGTGGCCAACTTTTTTCAGCTTGTTTGGTTTTGATTGTATTCAGAAAAAAAGTTGAAATATATACTAAAGTTTTGATTGAAGGCAACTATTTGGGTTGAACTCGACTCGAATGTGTTATTAAAATTGGAACTTGAACCTAATTCAACCCCAAAAGCTAGCTCAATGGAGAATTGTCCAGTCCCATATATGAGACTCTCGGAGATTTTATACCATCGATGTGGGATAACTAACACACCCTTTCACGCTCAGGAATGAACATCTGTAGCGTGAAGTTTACAAATAACCCAACTATGGGCAGAACGGGTGACCAACTATAGGCAGTCTAACACATAACGGTGGAACTTGAGCTCTGATTTCATGTTAAGATTGAAACTTGGACTTAACTCAACCCCAAAAGCTAACTCAATGGAAGAGGATTGTCCAAGTGCCATATATAGGACTCTCAGAAATTTTATCCAACCGATGTAGGACAACTAACATGTATCCCCGGAATCCATTTATGCATTTCATTTATGCTAATTACTCAATTTATAAATATTTCAACATGAATAACTAAAACTAATAAAAGAAATATGAGTTTTGGACTAAAACTGATTATTGTTTATGCTGCATATTAAAATTATGGAAAATCAGAGACAAATTTACACGACAAGAAATGCAATTTTCCCTTCAAATTGAACAATAACATAATATAAAACATCAAGACCAAGGTTAATGTACTAAAACCCGAGTAAAAAAATCATTTTTCCCAAAATAAAGTTCACAAAAAGTTGAATAAAATCCAAAAAAATACAAGTCTGAGTTAGAACATGATATCTCAACAAAGAGAGAGCTCACACTTCTCAGATCCTCGTGGCAACATGGAAATCCTCTGAATCGCACGAAACTTGGAATTGGAGTCATTACCAACACATTTAGAATATATGTTCATCTGCTGCAAGACCTCAGCATTCTTTAAGATATAGCTCACCATGCCATATTCCCACTCTCGACCCTCGTATGCATAAATCGACACGGTCCTGATGTGTGATGATAGACAAAATGGGATGTACGCAGGATCCACCCATCCTTTTACATCACAATCAACCTGACAAGAAAGATAACATCAACGTAACACATCATATAAAACTGCAGAAGTACAACAAAGTGTTAATATAAAAAAGACTAAGATTTTTTAGCAGTAAATTTTTTTTTTCCCGAAATTAGTAGACCTTTCTGATGATAAGGATTTTCAGCATATGAGAAATTTGGAGCATTCTTGGCAAGAAATGCGTATCAGCTACCCAGTCTAGTTTGGTTAAATATCTAAACCTGGTCGTTGTAGCCAAGAATCCAGTGTAAACACACTGCAAAAAAATTTTCACCAGAATGAAGTTGGCATGGAACTCGTATCACTAACAACAAACAGGGCGTGAGGATTAACACCAGACACATACCGTCATTGTCGGACCGCTTGATAGTGTTAGACACTTAACTTTTGAGAAGCTTTCAAAAAATTGAGAGGAAATCCTATGATCAATAAATTTACCCTTACAACTGTCCTTGCAAAGACAAACTTCTGCTTGTACCAGGGATGATAGTTTTGGGGTATAGATATCAATAGATATAGAATCAACTACTTTGAGATATTGAAGTTGAGGAGTATCCAACTCCACAATGTGTTTCGCATAATCGCAGCCCTCGAAATTCAGTGCGAGGCGTCTTAGTACGGGCGACGAGACATATAAGTAGACCATATCTTTGGAACCATACATCATTCTATGAATGTTCAAATCCTCAAGCAGTAAGCAACCCGAGATTAACTTGGGAAGCGATTCATAATCGTCGTACATAACAGAGTCCAGAAACAACTTCTTCACCTTAGGTAAAGATACCGTAAGATTCGCATCGCATAAAAGACAATTGTGAAGCCTCAAATCTACAAGAGTGTCGCACTTGAAAAGGCATTCGGGCAACCTAAGTAGATAATTATCAAGATCCATCACCTGAACATTACGGTCAATGGCTTCACTAATCCATGAATCAAGCTTACAATTTTTGCTGTCTGCCCCAGATGAGAAGCTGAAACTGTTTATGCTCGGGGCGTTATGCTGCAAGAAAACCCTGTCAACGAAATCTGAAAAGCTCATTTCTTCCTCAGATTCTGAATCGGAATTTTCGTGTTCGAATTCAAGATTGACGACACGAGTCCAAAGGAACCTCCATCTTCTTGCTAGAATGCTAGTCTTCACCGCATATTTCGTCGGAAGAAACGAGAGGATGTGACAGAGAATGTGGTCCGGGAAACTGCTGATTCCAAGTTCATCACCTATCACCCCCATAATATCTGCTGCGGCCTACGTCAAAAACACGTACAGGGCTCGTCCGATTCACTCAAAATCACAGAAAGGGTTTGCCCTGCATGATTTCGCTACCTCACGTAAAAATCTATTTGGTTCACCGGCCATTATACTGTGTGAATTCAGAAACAAAGTCCGTAAAATGAAGAAAAATGAAATAATTACTAATATATGAGCATCTTTTCATGAGTTTATGCAAGATTTTCAGGGTGAAAAAAGATATTTTTTAAGTTATGATTTTTTAATCACGGTTTATCCGATCGCGTGATACTAAAAAAAAAATTAAAAAGACGGTTTTATTAATGAGTAAGTCCTCACATACGGTTAACCATAGTCATATTTATAATATAAAAATAATACTTTTAATTAGCATCTTTTGATAAGTTTACGATACTTTTAGTTAGCATCTTTTGATAAGTTTACGCAAGATTTTCATGGTGAAAAAGATATTTTTTAAGTTAGGGTTTTTTTAATCTGGGTTTATCCGATCGTGCGGTACTAGGGAGAAAATTAAAAAAGCGGTTTTATTAATGAGTAAGTCCTCACATACGGTTAACCATGCTCACAAAATTGACATGTAAGACCGTTTCACATTGATTTTTGTGTTTATTAATTCGTTCAAATTTTATCTATTTTATTTAGACTTTTTTGAAATGTAAAATAATATAACTATTGATATTATCATTATTGTATAATTCTAGAAAATAAATTAATTGATAAAGTTCATATTGAATTATGGCAAATACTTGTGTGAGACGGATATCTTATTTGGGTCATCCATGAAAAAGTATTACTTTTTATTTTAAGAGTATTACTTTTTATTGTGAATATCAGTAGGGTTGACCGGTTTCACAGATAAATATCCGTGAGTCCGTCTCACAAGAGACCTACTCTTGAATTATTCTCTTGCATAGACATAGTTAACTGACTGAATCAATCTCCAACCGATCTGAATTCAGTCTGGTTCGATTTGGAATCAATTATATTGATTTCAGGTTGAATCGGATTCAACACTAATAATAAATTATTGAGACAGTGGTCTCACCTGGAATTCACAATATATAGACTCGAGTTCGAGTCGTCCCGATCCTCATCCCTAGATTAAGTTTCAAAAAAAAATCTAATAATAAATTGTTTGTTTCAGATTAAATTTGAAATTATTTTAATTAGATGTGTTTGAATACAGTACCACATAATTGAGGCCGAAATTTGTCAAACATTTAATTATCATGTGGTCAGACATTTGAATTCAAAACCAAAAAAGATATTTGAAAATATTTTTCATAAATCTAAAACTTACCTCAGATTTTGTATATGATCTTATCATGATGACCTGTTTCCGATTCTCCACGGATTTTGAATTCAAATCATAACTAAAAAAATCAGCTCAAAAAAAAAAAACCATTATATTTAACCAATTATCATTAATGGGAAAATTTTGAAAATTAAAATATATAACTTAAACTTTCTTCCTATTTTTACCCTCTTTAATTTTTTTTATTATTCATGATCCTCTCATGACAAAAAAAAAACGTATAATTCATAGAATAAAAGAATAATCGATGTAGACATGCACATATATTCCGAAATATAAGATAATATATATACATATATATAGAAGAAACAATAAGTTTCATTTTTTTGTTTAGTAGATCTCTAGTACGACAGTCTCACAGATTTTATCAGTGAGACGGGGACAACCATGTTCATATTTTCAATAATAAGTAATACACTTGGACATAAAAAGTAATATTTTTCATTGGTGAACTAAATAAGAGATTTGTCTCATAAAATTGACTCGTGAGACCGTCTTACAAAAATTTATGTGTTTTTTATATTGAAAATTGGTATAGAATCGTCTGTCTAATTCAAAATTTTTTGGAGAATAACATCGGTCAAACTTTTGATGGGAAAATCGAATTCTTAATAACATTTAAGTTCTAGATTTTCATTAATTGATGAGATTATTATCTTTCATCAAATATGTGACTTTAAAAAATATTATTTTTACCAGTTAGATTTTTAATTCAAGAAGTTCATAAATGCGTAATCTTGTCAACATTCTTTTATCGACATTAAAGTCAACATTATTTTTCAAATGAATGTGATAATACGGTCTCTTTGGGATCTTATACATAAATTAGTGGCAAAATGTCACTTTTACGGTGATATATGATCAATTTTAGTTTTTCAAGTTAAAATCATATAATTAAATGATCAATAATATTGTTAAATTTTTGTAATTATATGGTTAAAATTTTTTTGAAATATGCATGTGTGTTTGACAATGTAGTTATAAAATTTAATAATAATATTAGTCATTTAGTTATATGATTTTGGCGAGAATGACAGTTGTACAATGAAAGTCGTACATCTCCATAATGATATAATATGATCTATTTTGAGTTTATGATATCATGGATTTGCTTTTGGAATTTACCTAAAATCCCTCATTTCAATGAAAATATCATTCTATTTTATTAACCCATGATTTTCCTTTGTATTTTCAATGTCAGATTTGGTTGAATTCTCAAGAATCCTCCCCTCAAATGAAAGACCGTCAATTTTCTCATGATCTCGGCATTCCCTCAATCTCATTCGTCCATCATCGAGGGCACTCCTCTCCATTGTGTTGGAAGCACTCGTTTTATGTGAAATACATGGAGCAACACCTGTCTCGATCTCATAATGTATTTACTGGAAGCCATTACCTCCTTCATTAAAGTATCCGATGATTCTACCCACATGATTCGATTTAGACCATAACTCTAATACCAATTGTTGTAAAATAGAAGTCACATAGCGCCCATAATAGTATGATATTGTCCATTGGGCCTAAGCCCATATGGATTTGCTTTTGAAATTTTACTCAAAAGTCCTCGTACAAATGAAGGTATCATTCAATTTTATTAACTCGTGATCTTCTTTGCACATTTTTAATGTGAGATTTTGGTTGAATTCCCAACAATCCTCCACTCGAAAGAAAGACCACCATTCTTCTCATGGTTCGGGCATCCTCTCAATCTCATTTGTTCATCCTCGAGGTCACTCATCTCCACTGCGTTGAGAACACATGTCTTATGTTAAATACTTGGAGTATCGCCTGTCTCGATCTCATCAAATATTTATCGGGAGCCCTCACTTCCTTCATTTAAATATTCGAAGATTCCACCCACATGACTCGATCTAGATTATAGCTCTGATACTACTTATTGTATAATATAATTCACATATCTTCACAATGGTATGATATTATTCACTTTGTGTCTGAGACCTCATGGATTTGCTTTTGGACTTTGTCCAAAATGACTCATACCAATAAAGATATCATTCGATCTTATTAATCAATGATATTCTTTTTTACTTTGAATGTGAGACTTTTGTGAAACTCTAACACAAATAAACATATATAAGTAAATATATCAGACACCAATACATTCATATTAAAATAAACATCTTGCGTAAAATAGTATTTCTCTTATGTTATAATTCTGCTCAATCTCCATCAAATTAACATTATAAACCTCGAAATCGAAAAATTACAAAATAGTCGTGGCTTTCTCTGGCTTATTTATTAGCAATAAAATCTCTCAATTTTATTTATTTCGGAATATCTAAGTGTGGAAAATTTTAAATTCTGATTTTAAATTTTTTAATAGAAATCCGAAAATAAAATATCTTCAGAATCGGGTAAAAAATAAAATAAAATAAAAAATCAGAAAGATTTGTATTTGAATGCAAATTTGGTCGGGGAGGGTCTATACCCTGTAATATTGGAACAACAGCCTGTTTGGGAGACTCCATTTTTTCAATTTTTTTTAAAGCCTAATCTAGGGATAGGGAAGGGATCGAACCCTTGTCATTTTCACGTGGAATAAAAGTGAGAATCAATGAGCCACTTCCCTGGTCTTTTCCATTTTCTCAATATTACATCAACGTTCTGGTCATTACTCAAAGAGATATTTTAGACATATAGTTTTTATCATGTGTGTATTCGAAAGATGCTATAATAACAAGAACATTGTTATATCACCATTAAAAAATAGACTTATAGATATAGAGACGTCAATTTATTTTGAATTTTATTTATTATTTTCTTTTCATAGTTATGCGCGTTAATTTTTATTTCGGATCCAGGATGGTTCAGGATTTAATTAACCGTTCGAACCAAATTTAAATTAAAAAATAAATAAATTTTATTTAAAAAAATTCAATTTTCGGTTCTGTTCGGTCCAAATGAACACCCCACCAATTTTTCATGCATTTTTGTAATGTGATTACTATTGTATTTGACATTTGAAACTATAATTTGTGTAGATCTGCTTTCAGATATTAGTGTACATGACTAAAAGGATATTAGCCATCATAAAAAAAAAAAAAATTCACGATTATTTATTTATATTTTAATAATAAGTTTGGTTTTGTGCCTTATATGACATGTTTTAAGATGCCATAATTAGTGATCAGATGCAGAGGTAAATCACATAATCCAAGAATTAGATTGCATATATCCTGAAAATGGTAAATAAATAGATAATTCAGCATTTATCCTCTACCCTCGTAAAATCACACAAACAATTTTTTTAAAAATAAAATCTGATTGTGAAAGACTTGGAATAATTTACACTAGAAATTGGATTATCCAATTTTAGCGGTATTCTTAACTTTGAAATCTGTCGAACTTTTTTACTAAAAAAAATATTTGTCTTAAATACACTGAAGCTGCTTTTTATTATTATTATTATTATTAATAATACATTTCTTGAAAATTTAGCAGAAAAATATTCCGACAAACTCACAAACCCCTTTGAAACTCGTTCCTTTTACACTGTCCTTTTGCTCCTTTTCCCTCTACTTGCCCCAAGACTCTCCGTTCCTCGTTCTTTCGATATACACACCCATTGCTTGCTCTGTTTTTTCTCCAAAAGTTCACTTGCTGCAAGGTTTTACTTGGGCGGAGTAAATATGAGAGGGTCATTGGGGCCGGTTATAGGAAGATACCTATCAAGTGATGGGAATGCAGTAAATGGGAATGGAAATAATGATATAATCAAACATCACAGGAAATGCAGAGATGTGGTTTATCTTTTTATGTTCATTGGATTTTGGGTAGCAATGATTGTGAACTCGAGCTTTGGTTTCAATCTAGGAAACCCATTGAGGTAAAGAGGGAAAATGTTGTTCCTTTTCACCATTTTCTTGATGCTAAAGATGGGTTTGTTTAACTTTATGCTGTTCTGATCTGGTTTTTAGTCTTCACTATGTGAAAGATGGCGTCTTTTGCCTTCTTTTTGAGCAAAAAACTGCATCTTTAGATTTTGGCTCAATGGCTTTGAGTTTTATTCAGTGTTTTATTGTTTTCTTTTTCATTGGGAAGTTTGCGATCTTTCTTTTTCCTTCCTAGATATTCAAGAGTAGGGTATGAGACTGGATTCTTGGTTTTCCTGCCTGTTTAAAAGTTTCAGGAGCCGTGGCTTGCATACTTTAGTTAGATACTTTTTTGTTTTTAAATGTGAATTTGCTGACATTATTTTAATAGTAACTACTGATATTTGATCTGTTCGATCTTTGGATGTTTTTCTTTTTAATGAGTAGTAACTGTGGTGGCGGGAGATGCATGAATTTTGTTGAAATGGGCAATGGAATGCGTTTTTGTTGAAATTTAAATATTGCTTATAAGATTTGAAATTCTTTTCAGTTATCTTTGGCCTCCCTGCTAGTCGAGATTGCTGAGCTAAGTTTATTGATCTTGACAAGAAATTATATACATGATAAAATATGTATCACAAGCACAGTATCAGACCGAAAATTCTCAATGCTTTGATCAGTTGATGATAAGTTTGTTTCAATTCCTTAATTGTTTTCTCTCTACATGTTTGATATTCGTATCTTGTGCTTGAAAGGTTAAATTATGGGCTGGATTATAAAGGAAATGTGTGTGGTGACAAACATGGTAATCCTGATCTCCGAGAACTCGAACTCCGGTATTGGTTAAACTCCAATCAGGTTTACCAAAGTGGTTTAAAGGATACCAAATTCCAGCTCTCAAATGCTCGGAGTATTTGCTTAATGGATTGTCCTATCCCGTCTGAAGATTCACTAAATTGGGCCTGTGACTACCCAGAAGGAGATATTCATCTCTCGGTTGATGATTGGATCGACAGAAATTATGATTATTTTGCAGACCTTACTCCAGAACTAAGGAACACTTCTCTTCAGCTCCAGGGTCCATGCTATCCAGTTATATTTCCAAGTGTCAATGGTGATTTGATCGTTACAGTTATCCCCTTTTGCATTTGAAAATGCCAAGAAAATGGCATAAGTTATTTGCATGATGTTTCTCAATTACTTTGACTAATCAATGGTTTGGGTTTTCTTGATTAGCAGCTCCAAAAAGTTGGGTTTTTAACTGTGATTGTTTAATATTCATTGTTAGTATATTGGACCTGCCAGTTCATCGCTCGTGCATCAAATATTTCTTTGAAGCATTGGGAGGAGATGGGTGGAGTGAAAGTCATAGAAGACATTGCAATTGATAAAGCTATTCACAGATCAGTCAACTCTCGGTCATCAGTACTAAAGGTTTAATAAATTGCCGAGCTTTCTTTCAGTGTCACCATAGCAAGAATAAAATCAAAGAGGGAAGGTTGAAACTCTGTACAAAAACAGAGATTGGAACCTTACTCAATTTATGGATTATATTTTGCCATTACATTGATGTGTTCAAGGACTGAGAATATATTCCCTCTCTATTTAAACACTGAAAATATATTCCCTCTATGTTTGTCTGCAGAGATATGTTGCTGATATTGGAAAATCATGGCCTGTGTTGCTTGTTTGTGGAGGATTTTTGCCACTATTTCTATCAATCCTATGGCTTTTGATGATCCGTCATTTTGTTGCTGGAATGCCATGGATTACTGTCATTCTTTTCGACATTCTTATTATATCTGTGACAATGTTTTATTACTTGAAAGGTTAAATTTCTTCTCTTAATTTTTTCATGGGCTGAATCTACCAGGATTTAACTTTTCTGGGTCTATGTCTGATTTATGGTGATAAAATCATTTTGTGAGGACTTGTCACTCGAATCTTAAAAATTTACAAACACATACTAACCCCATCACAAAATATATAATCCATCGTGCTAAATCATTAAGAATTTGACTGAAAACTTAAGCGAAAGCGTACTTGAAACCATAATCTTGACGCATTAAGAACGAGTCTTGATATTTCAGATCTATTCATTCTTTTCTTTGAGAGATTCCTTCAGTTTCTCTATTTCTATAATGAGGGTAGAAAATAGAGAACGTGATAACGCGCGATCTGGGGACTATGACTCATATATAGGTAAAAGAGAAATTACACTTATGTCCTTATACATTAAAGGCTTGTAACCTATTAGATGCATTAAAGCTCAATTGCCAAAACTTTAACCAATCACTTTAATTTTGGGCTTAAGTTAATAGACAACTACAACGAATAATTATTCACATATAAGCCAATATAAATAAAATTGATCCAACTCTTGTCAATCGAATGTTAAAGATTTACAAACACGTACTGACCCCACCAGGAATTTTTGTGTCAAGTGCACAAATATAGTTCTGCTGTTCTTCCTGATTTGGCGTAATTGGAAATTTTCTGTGTTTTTTAATAGCTACAAACGAGAAAAGGTTAATTAAATACCTTTTTTGGTTTATCTTCAGCCGGATGGATTGGAAATGATGCTGTCTCCCCCATCATCGGAGAGCACGACCCATATTACGATGTATCTGCGAGGGTAGGATGTTGAAGTCTAAATGCTCTCATTACCAGCTTAATTTGCCTTTGATTGGGTTTAAGTTGGCTTTTGTCCTTCACTTCCATTCTTTGCCACATTTTTTTTTAGTTTTAATGTTCTTATATGAATTGTCGTTTAACCAGGAAGTCAATCATCTCCATGTTGCTGCTGTTTTCATGACCATTGTGATGATTGTTGCTTTCTTATCTTCTATTGCTATAGTCCGTCGCATCCTCATGGCAACATCTGTGCTCAAGGCAAGTAATGTTACCTTGATAAAAAATTCAAACATGTAAATGCCTGATAATAGAATTCAAGAAGTGACGAGTCAATATGTTCGATTCCTGCTTATTCAAGACGTATGACTTATAATATAAACTGTAAGGTTGCAACAATTGCCCCAATTCTCCATGTAGTTCAGCTTTCTAAGATGTGGCACTAGAGCAGCCGCACAAATTAAAAATTTTGAGTTTCCTTGTTTCTAATAACGTTTTCCCCTTTGGTTATAATAGAAAGCAAGAAATAGCAGTAGTTTGTTTTAACTTGGCACTGAATGCTTGTAAAACATTGTCTTCTTGTTGTTCTTATCATTTAACTGAAAAAAAATCATAGGTTGCTGCAAAGGTCATCGGAGAAGTCCAGGCACTGATTTTTTTTCCAGTTATACCGTATGCCATTTTAGCAGTTTTTTACATGTTTTGGTTGTCGGCTGCCCTCCATCTTTTTAGTTCGGGAAGTATTATTCAAAACGACTGTGATGCCAATTGCTGTGCTTATGATCTCAAAGCAAAAAGACTGAGCTGTAACAGTTGCTGTGGATATAGTATCCAATATACTTCTCATATTGCCGCGTCTATACTTTTCCATCTGTTCGGTGGTTTCTGGGCTACCCAATTTTTCATAGCATGTTCTTCAACAGTTATCGCGGGATCTGTGGCTTCTTATTATTGGGTTGGTGGGGAAACATCGGTAAGACACGTAATGATGTTAGAATTTTAACGAATAGAAAATATATAATTATCCGCTCACATTTTTTCCTTCTTATGTGCAGCCAGAGATACCCTTTCTTCCTGTTTTCTCTTCAATGAAGCGACTTGCGCAATACAGTCTTGGATCTATTGCTCTAGGTTCTCTGATCTTATCATTCTTTGAATCAGTCCGCTTTATACTCGAAGCATTCCGCCGCAGACTTAAACTTGTCAATTCTACACCAACAAGCTGGATTGGGAAGGTTGTATTTCACTCTTCCCAGTGTTGCCTAAGGTGTATTGGATGGATCATCAAATCTGTAAACAGGAACGCATACATCATGGTGAGTCCGTGTTATAGTATTTTATCTCAGTTTCTGTGACAAATTTGATAGTCTTTGTTTTACGTGATGACTATTTTTCCAGATTGCAATAACTGGAAAAGGGTTCTTTAAAGCTTCTGAAATTGCGACAGGCTTAATAATGAGTAACATCCTGCGAATTGGAAAGGTGCACGTCATTGGCGACGTGATTCTCTTCCTTGGGAAGTTGTGTGTTAGCCTTATGAGTGCACTTTTTGCATTTCTGATGCTGGACATGCACGAATATAAATCAGCACACAACAAGATATCGTCTCCACTGTTTCCTGTACTGGTATGCAACACTAAATCTTACCCTTGGTTCAAATCTTATTATGAAACTCAAGAGAAGAATATTTTTCTCCTTCATTCTAAACTTGGAGACGTACGCCATTTGTTATGATTACAATTGGATCATGCGGGTCTCATAGGTCACATAATCGACTACGAATTTTGTTTTTTCCCCTGATGCTCATGCACCTAATGTGCCTCAAGCACATACTTTGGTCTCAAGAGACCTACCATATCATTGCTTAGTCTTCAACTTATTTGTACCTTTCCCACAATACAATATTTGACTTGGTATTGCTAAGAAAAGAATTAGGAGTTTATCCGTGTCATCATACAGCGTGCTTGCAAAGACGACTGTATTTAACTTTATCTAACGGTAGTTTTGGAGGAAATTTATTATCGCGAGTGTCACAAGAGTGTTGTTAAATGAGACAATGTATGTGAACAGTTGCTATAACTTTACACCATCACGCAGGTATGCTGGGGTCTTGGCTATATTGTGGCCACTCTCTTCTTCGGGGTAGTAGAGATGTCGATTGATACAATCATTCTTTCTTTCTGTCAAGATTCTGATGAACACCAAGGAACTGCTCAGTACGCTCCCCCATTGCTGATCGAGACTCTGAATGACCAGAATGAAGTGCAGAGATTGATGCAATGAACATCTTGAAACGATCTTCTGTTTCAATTTCAGTGTTGCGTTAGTGAACACTGGTTATCGTGATGTGTAACATTGTTTTGTTTGAGAATTTTTAATGTATGCTAGTAAATTATGCGTACACATTTTGTATGTAAAATTATTATCATAATTTATATAAGATTGTTTTTTTTTTATTAAATGATTAATTTCATGTTTAATTTAATAATAATAGATAGAAATTAGCGAGAGATCATAATGTAATTTGAGATGAGTAATATTGAAAATAAGTTGTGGCAATTTTGAGAAAAAATGTTGGTGTAAGGGCAATTTGAAAAACAAAAGATTGTATCCTCTAGGTGACATTTTTTTTTACTAGTAGTAAAGCACGTGCGTTGCACGTGGGTAACGAACTTAAGTACACTATTAATATTTATCCTAAATTTGCAAATATATGTAGACACATAATTTTTTCACAAATTATTCAATATCAAATATTATTTACAGTTTATCTATCATTTTAAACAAACATGATTTAGTTTCTTCAATTTTTTTTCTTGTATGATTTTCGAATCTTTCAGTATATTTTTCATCCTTTTATTTTATTTTTCCTACTTTTTTCGAATAAATTCAACAATCATATCATCATATCGAATTTTCATGTTTTTTTCGTCGTCACATTTGATTTTGATTAATCTCTTTAATGCTTACGTATTTTTTTATATTTATTTTGTTTATTTGAGTCGTTCACCCTTGGGTTTAACTTCATTTTATTTTTCTTGTCTTTTAAAGTCTCAATCGGTTTCTCCACATATTACATATATTATATCTATTTTGCATCATAAACATAATTAAGTGCATGAATTAATTGTTAATTACAAAATGTACGCCTGAATTTTGAAGTATAATGAATAAAAAAACTGAAAAAATTGAGTGATTAAAATAGATGTGATGTATATATTAATTTTAAAATTATTGATATAATTACTTGATATAAAAATTAGGAGAAAAATTATGCAAATTCAATAGTAGATAATATATTAGGAAAAAAACCCTCTCGAGGTAAGAGATGTAGATAGATATTTTATTAAGAAAGCAAAAAAAAAATCGAAATAATTCATAATCGGAAAAGTCCAAAATATAATCGTATTTTTTTCTTTTGAAAAAAATGAATGAGACACCTCCTAATCTCTGAGTACAAATATTAATATTTCCAAAGTTACTAATTTNACTTTTAAATAGCGAATAATGACAAATATATATTACAAAAAACAATTAAGAATTGATAAAGAAAAATGACAAGAGATTTCAAAATTTTCAATTATAATTTAAAATTTATGATTCAAGGTTTGAAAAAAAATGTAAAATAAAATTAAATAATTTATTTTGTTTACTGAAACATTTTGTCAATGAAAATTTTCTTAAACAATTTCAATCAATTATTTGACTTAATCTATATAAGAAAAAATTCAAATTCAAACTTTATTATTTAAATTAACGTAATATTAATTAAGTTATGATAGAAATAAATCTTATAGGATAAAGCGTTTTTCGATTTTCCAAAATTTATAACTTGTGGTAACAATGCTTAAACGTTAACTCAAATCTTTTAAAATCATACAATAGCTCAAGCGTCTCGTTTTGATTGTTCTATCCAGCAGATACAATTATTGTACCCCAACAATTGCACTCTTTGAAACGAATGAGAATCGAACTTGTGAGATTGACTCTGATACCAATTGTAGGACCAGATATTTGTCACTTTACCAAAACTATAGCTAATGGTAATAGTACAACTCAAATATTTTAAACGGTATAGTAGTCCATTTGTCATGGTTTGATCGATGAATCCAGCAAAGACAATTATTGCACTCCAACAATCTCAATCTCAATAATTACACTCCTTGCAATATATGAGAATCGATCTTATGACTTTGTCTCTGATATATATTAATTATAGGATCATGCACTTGTCGCTTTACCAAAAATTATAATCGGTGGTAACTTTGCAACGTTAACTAAAATATTTAAAAAACGTAAATCAACTCAAACGTCGTGTTTCAATTGTTATATCTAGCATGAACAATTATTGCACTTAACAAATCTGATGTGGATGTTATTTTACATTCCAGAAATCATTTCTCTAAATCAAATATATTCCCACGAATCAAAATTTCATCGAACACAAAGTAATTTTAATTAATAAAAATAATTTAAACATATATATTAATTGTTGGGTGACAACCTTATGCCATCGCCTATGCGCTCCATTAAGTTGCAATCATAGTAAAAATACACAATGAATTGATAAACATAATTTCATTAACTTAGTAAGTGAGTAATATTAAATAACAATTTTGTTAGTTTGAATAGTGGAAAATAGTTTTTTATGTATATAAATTCATCGTATATAATGATAAATTAATTAATATGTAGAAAATAAGAAAAAATATTTTTTATGTATATAGTTTCATCATATACAATGAAAAATTAATTAATTAATATATTGAAAAGAACAAACAAGACAACAAATCAATATATATATGATGATTTTGTAGTAGAATAATGCTAATACAATCATAATTTGTATTATGTTTAGAATGCAATTGAAAATTGGATAACAAAATATAAAATAATGGGAAATTTAATTTTAAAAACATTATTATGTAAAATATTATAATAACACATAATGAATCATAAGTGAAATCACTAAATTATTGATCTACTGTTTATTTAATTATTACTTAAATAAATTAATTGGAATTTGTCATCATTTAATATTTCTTATCATTTACATAAAAATATCAAGAGTTTAATAATTTTTTTTATATTAACTAATAAAAATAATTTAAATGCATAAAAATTTCTTAACTTCCTGAAAAAATTATTTTATAATAATATAATATAATTGTAATAGTATAAGAAAGTTGGAAACATATAATAGAGTTGAAAGTTTACAAAATTTATTAGTTATATCTGAAATATTAAAATTTAAATTTTCTATGCATATAATAGTTTTAACAATGTTAAATAAAAACAATAAGCACAAAAACACCCGCAAACATTAATATATATATATTTAAAAATAAAAATGTATGATGTTTCTTAGTTCATATTCAAATAAAAATGTATGATGTTTCTTAGTTCATATTTAAAAATCAACTTGTTGTAAAAGTGTTGTATTTATATGTAAAATAAAATAAAAGATAAATCAACAATATAAGATAAGATAGAAACATTAAATATTCATTAGCAACTATGAAGAAATTCACTCACTTTAGTAACTAATTTTAGTTGCAACAAAGTAAAACCATTGGTAAATTAATGAATTCAATATGCATTAATGTTCAAAGTCATTTAAGATTGACAATGAATTTAAAAAAAAACCCATTAATTAAATGAGCAAAAGTATATTAGAAAATTCACAATTAAAACTCATATATTTACATGTACGTTAGATATAATAATTGTATAAATATAGGTTTGTGGGCGGAGAAGACTTTGTGATGCAATTTCTTCCCATTTTCTCACTTTGTTTGAGGATTAAAAAAACAAAAAATAATTAGACTGTCCACAAGAGTGTTGGCCAAGTGGTACCAGCATCTTCACTTAGGTCTCGAGTTCGAGATCCCATGTGATCAAACACCCTCACTCCCATATATATATAAGAATATATACATACACACACGTAGGCCGACCTTCCTTGGCACCTAAAAATTCTTCCCATAATCTTTTGTTTGACTAGTGAAGCCAAGGGTGGAAGTGATGGGAAGATCACTCTCATTCATTTAAAATAAAAAAGAAATTTCGTGATTCTTCCAACAAATAACTTGCAATTCATATAAATTAGTATATATTTTTCCTAAGCTGCTCCTCTTAGCCCAAAATCTTGGGCCTATTATCCTTGTGAATGAATATTTGAGACGAGACGTAGATATCTTTTAAAAATCATCATGCAAATCCCGTTTCTCAAAATTCACTAAATTTTCTTCACCCGTTGAAGTTACTAGGACAAACGTGTCTTGCATATTTTCTTCCTATCCTCTTTCATGGCCACAACTGAATACTTGTTGCTTACTCGGATCCAAATTCTCCATGCCACAAAAGCATATCCTGATTTCTAAATATTTCTGAAGAACTGAAAATCAAATGTAAAAAAATGTTCTCACAGATTTCTTGACTAGACTTCGATCACAATTTCAAGAAATGAAAAGATATACCACACTCTCAATGATTGTATTAAACTTCCTCGCACAACATCAGAGAAGCCATATCTATGCCAGTTGCCATGCTCGTAACAGCATTTGGCCTATTTCAACATCGAAGTAAAGAAGCTACAAGGTAACGAAATGGTAGTTGTGTATCAGAAAGAAACAAGTCCCATTTGGCTCATTAGCTTGTCACTCCTTCCACATATCAGCAAACTCATCAACCTCTAATGGATTCTCCATCTCGTGCATCTTCCTCCTGGTTTTAGCTTTAACTTTCTTCGCATACTTACCAGCCTTTTGCCTCTTTGCCAATGAGCGAATCTATAAGAGTTTGTAATTAGATCAATAAATAATACAGGTAAGCAAAATTTCAGTTCAACCAAACTAAACAATTTATTTATTTCAGTAAGTCGGTTTATTACGTTTTCTGAATAATGAGAATTTAGAGTTTTTTTTGGGTGTTGGTTTCGGTTAGGTAGGTTTGGTGTTTTGATTATTTAGGATGAGAGAAACATTCAGCTGGTTCGGTTCTTTCAGAAATAATTCGGTTAATTATGCTTTAAAAAGCGTGGTGGATTGGTAACGGAACAGACTACTCATCCCAAAGAAATTTTGAGTAAGAATCATATGACTGATAATAAGCCGAATTGATCAACATATACTATTGAATAGGCAAAACGAAAAAATGTAGAACAATACTAACCTGATTTGGCGAAACATAAAATGGATTTTCATAGAGAGTTGGACCCCCAAAGCTGCCACCAAATATCTTAATTGGCTTCAAACAAAATCTTGGGCCAACCTACCATAGGAACAATTTGATAATCAAATACAATTAACACATATCATGTAATCTACAAAAACGTAGTGTTCTGTCACAAACCTCAACTAAAGTCATCTTCTCCAAGTCCCCGCGATCAACTTTATGTGTTCCAACGTGAGGGCATGAAATCTTAAAAAAAAAGATAGTTTGTTATGTAAAATATTTGAAGCTAGGTGGCTCATAAATAAACATAAACGCTGATTTGAAACTTTTCCCTGTAGTAGATGCTTAAGCAACCATATATGCAACAAACTTTGTAATAGTACCCTGAGCTGATTTGTGTGGTAAAAAAAAGGGAAATGGAGAGAGAAAGATAATGAATCATTTGAGCACTAAATGGAGTACAGTGTAGTATTATTTGATAACTGTTTTTATGTGAAATAGTTATGTGATATAAACTGAAAAAAAAAAAACGAAGTAGGGGCAGAGTAATAAACAAGACTGAAGTTGATCCCCAATCAAACTAGTTTGCAGGAAATGTTCTTCAATGCTAAAGACCGTAAAGTATATAAAACAGAGATCATACATGCAATAACCTAATAAAAAAAACTGAAGGCTGAACATTTTGTCATCAGCAAAATATTCAATCCTCACTACATTACATCATCAAAAGATCAACTTATGATTGTTTACAAAACTATCACCAACCTGGTAATTTCGGAACCATATATGATCATCAGCAATTGAGAAGACAAAAATGTGATCGTGATAAGGTTTAGATTTTCGATGGTCCTTCGGGATGCCAAATATCTGAATAAAGGAAAACAAAACTGAAGATATTCAAAACCCAGATGCATAGAGTTGTAATTTGTAAAGATACTTATCACAAATAATAATAATAAGAAACAAATGGAACAATGCAACAATTCACAAGCATCAGCGTGACAATACAATCTACTCTACAGAAATTTATTACACAATAATCTTCATCATCATATGACCATACGACCTACTCAACTGAAATACGAAAAAAAAAAAGGAATCACAATGACCGGATTTCATTTTAGCATTTGAGGTGACTATCATCCGACCAATTTTCTATTTTACGCTAACACAATTTACATTTTCCAGATTCCAATAGCCTCCAAACAAAATACATAAAAAATGTCAAATGTTTTGTGCACAAAGACAATCCATACAATGGGAAGTCAAACCTGCATAATCATCTCCTTTAACAACTTCCAGTGAGGCTTTTGATCGAAATTCGAGGAAAAGGTCAGGATGGGGCGAGAACCCTTGAGATGATTTCCAGTGAGTTTCAGTTCTTCCTTCGTGTGCACTTAGAAACATAAAGAAAATTTCCACAATAAGGACACCACTCTCTATATCACAAAATAAGATGGGAAAGGAGGTGGCATTCATTAACCAAATGAACAAGTCGTCCAAAATTTAAAACAATCAATGCATACCTGCATTAACTAAAAACTTGACAGACGGGCCATTGGGGCACTTGGCCATCCATAAATAGAGATCTCTACCTTTTCTGCACTGAATTAAAAAAAATGGAAAAAGTGTAAACGAGAGTGCGAATGCAAAATCAGAAACACCAGCATATAAATACTCAAATTGGAATTTTCTAATCACATGCTGATATTAGTGAAAATAAGACGTGAGAATTGACAGGAAAAAATTGCAGCTTTACACAAAATGTTACTAATTCCAAACACGTCGACACTACCAAGATAACAATACATCAACGGGCCCAATCCACAGCCTAAAATAACATAAAGAAGTATAAATCATGTATCACACGGCACCTCAAAAAACAAACAAGAAGAACAACTCTTCAGCTCGACCAGCTCATTCAAAGCCGTGCCTTTGCTATTCTTCGATTCCACCTTGTTATCTTTCTTACAATGAGGTAAAAGATCCACCATATTCAACATCAAATGCCGATACCTGGTCACCCCAATCCCAAACAAATTAATAATCAAGCAAACAACAGAACAGCCAAATATCCCAAAACTGAATTTACATACTATACTATACCTGAAACTGATGCGGCGCGTGCAAGTCACCAATACTTTCTCCTTATTCCTAAAACCAGCTGAGGCAATATCGTTTTCTTTTGTATCCCTATTTCTGTCTTTAAAGCCAAGAAGAGTCCGTTTAGGCCTTTCTTCTGCAACTTCATCCTTGTTTGCAATGGCGGCAGCCTCCGTTTCACTGTGTTTCCGCTTCTTCCCCATTAAAAACTCGAAGACAATCGGTACAAACGATCAAAATATACCGACGAGAAATAGAGGAAATCGGATACAGGCTGAACCCTAAACCCTCTAAGATTGGATGGCGCCCCTATATTTAATGGGCTCGATGCTTGCAATTGGTCTTGGTAACCGGCCCAAATATTAGTTCCAAATCAATGGTTATACACATTGCCCCTTAAATTAGGGTCATTGTCTACTTGATACCTCGAAATATAAATAATATCAAATAAACTATTACCCATCAAACCCTCTTTGTATAATCGCTTGCATTAATTTGAAATTAAATTGTTAATCATTTCACCGATTGAATATTTTCTGACTTTAATATTTAAAAAAATATCTTCGCTTTTATGAAACAATGGTAGATCTGTGAGACCGTCTTACATGAGATATACTCATCACAATTAGAGATATTTGATTACAGTTTGTTTCGGATTTTGATAAAAATTCGAATCAAATCATACTATGTCTGTCTATCGATTTCACAATATTTCAACCATGAATTATTCATAATCAAACCAAACCATGAATTTCATGTTTACAAAATTTTGCATTTCTCACTATACTTAATTCATTTGATACTTATTTTTATTACTGAGTGTAAAATTTATAATATGCCAATAAAATGAGTGTCAATATATAGTCAAAAACTTGTGTGAGACGGTCTCACTGGTCGTATTTTGTGAGACGGATCTCTTATTTGGGTCATCCATAAAAAAATATTACTTTTTATGGTAAATATTACTTTTTATTGTGAATATCGGTCGGGTTCTCATAAACCTTTTGATCATTTCTCAAACAGACGACTATTATAACCAAAAGATTTCCCACCTCATTTTGAAATCTTGGTTATACCAACTCATTGTGTTTGAGAAATTATTTTGCTTTCAGAGAATTAATTAATCTTACGTGATCTCATTCTTCAATTATTATTTAATTCTTAGGAACACGTACGGGTAATAATATAATATTTCTTGCTACAAAATTATGAAATGTACTTATTTAGAAAGTTTGATGTTAGAATTAATTTTGAAATATTAATGGGTCCATTTAACTTTCTAATGTAACTTTCGAAAAGGCATCTAGTCATGAGATGGAGAAGGGAGTTAAATTTATCCAATAGGAGGATAGAATTTTGTGATAATTTCGAGTTTTAATATATCATTTACAAAATATAATTCATCATAATATAATTTTCACAAAATAAAGATTCGTGAGACCGTATCACAAGAGACTTACTCTAATTTATAAAGTGTAATAGGAGTGAATACAAATTATTGTTGTTTCCCCTATTTCCACGATACCATTTATTTGATTAAGACAATTGTTTTGAACAATAAAGATAAGATAGCTCCGAGGGAAGATTTAACAAACCAAATAGTTAATTAGATAGCTAGTGGTTCACTTTGTGTCTTTTGGTGTTTTATTATTTATGAAAATGTCATTCGCCTTTTGTAAAATAATAAAACTGATATATATTACGTTTTATTGACTTTGTTTACGGAAACATAAAATTTTTTGCATTTTTTTAATTTTATCACTTACTTTCATTTAAAAAATAGAAATATACAAACACACGACGCGTGTACAGGAGTTCTAGTATTATATAATAATAGGCGAAGTCGTTTTCAGCAAATGTTAAGAGTTAAAGTGTGTGTATACTGAAAGATTTGAAGTCTGTCTCCACTTTCTCGAGACTGCTTTTGACCATTTTTCTAGCATGCATGTCATCATCGAAATCTTTAACTATCCCATTTTCACATTATATTTAGTAGAATTAATGAAACAAATAAATAAAAGAAGCCGTGAATAGTTGTACATCTTCAACGCTGCAACCGTCCAGGTTCGCCTCTAATCTCTCCTGCTGCTTTGCATAATTTCCATACGCAGAAATTTAAAACCCTTTAGCATTTATTGTGCGTAGTGTCGACGCCTGATAAAAATTTTTTTTTATAATGATAAAATTATTTAAGCCATGCAAAGGAATGGCGTAATGATCATATGAATATATAAAGGACGACATGTGTTTTCTTGATTTCCTGCAGGTGTCATTGTGATCTAGGCGGCGGCCGAAGGCGGTGCTGCGGCGGAGGAGGGGCTATATCAGGAGGAGATGGGCACAGAGATGGTGGATGTGGAGGCGCAGATTGATTGGGAAGAATCTCCGGCCATTTTTGAGAAGGCCAATCGCCCAGTCACGTTGAAGGTATATACATATACATACATATAACACACATATATATATATATATATGAATAAATATGCATGCATGAACTTGATACAGATCTATAATGTGTAGAGTTTTATATAAACCTTAAACCCATGTGTGATAAATTTAACCCTCTCGGGGATTTTGATGGGTTCTGTTAGAAAAACTGGAAAATTCAATAAATAAGCTATGAAAAGCTCAAAACTATTATTTAACTAAATTTAAATTTTAAATAGTTATTCATTTGAGAAAATAATTGTCAATTTCCTTGAATGTTATTTGCATCTAATTAACCTTGAGGAAATTTTTTTTGAAATTTTAAAAATATTTTGTTAAATTTTTTTTTTTTGCAAATGAAGATGATCATTTGTCATCTCTTTTTTGGTTGACTTCACCTGCTATTAATACCTGCTGATGATCAAACTTTGATGCAGTTCGAGGAAGTGGTCTACAATATCAAAATAAACCAAGGTGGGATCCTAAAGAAAAATGCACAAGCTGAAGAAAAACAAATCTTGAGAGGAGTCTCCGGAGTGGTGCTTCCGGGCGAAATGTTAGCCATGCTCGGGCCATCCGGCAGTGGCAAAACTACATTGTTAACAGCTCTTGGTGGCCGACTTGGTGGGCGATTGGCTGGGAACATTACCTACAATGGCACGCCATTCTCAAACGCAATGAAGCGCAATACCGGGTTCGTTACACAGGACGATGCCCTCTATCCTCACCTCACCGTGACTGAGACATTAGTATACACCGCACTCCTCCGCCTGCCTAGAACATTAACCAAGCAAGAGAAGGTACTTTTGTGTGAGTATGTGTTTATTGATCCAACATGTGTAGATATATATCAGTTGACTTAAAGTAAATATGGTTGAAAGAAAGATGATGGCGGAATGAAAAAAAACAAAGATCAAAGTTATATTTGTGCCGTCAAGTTTGAGTAATCTTTAGATTATTGGCTGTCATTAATTTTATAGATTCATTTAGAGCCTTCAACTTCAGTCTATTATCAATTTGTTATCCGATTATCATGGTTTAAACTTTTTAAATCTTTTAATTAGTACTCATAATACAACAGGTACAACATGCCGAAGCTGTTATAACTCAGCTTGGATTATCAAGATGCAGGGATAGTATCATAGGGGAACCTCTTCTGAGGGGAGTCTCCGGGGGTGAACGAAAAAGGGTCAGTATTGGACAAGAACTATTGATCAATCCAAGCCTTATTTTTCTTGATGAGCCAACTTCCGGGCTTGATTCAACCACTGCTCAGAGAATTGTTTGCAAGCTTTGGGAGCTGAGTAATGGAGGACGAACTATAGTGATGACGATTCATCAGCCTTCTAGTAGGCTGTATCATATGTTTCATAAGGTTTTGTTGTTGTCTGAAGGTAATCCTGTATACTTTGGGAAGGGATCGGGTGCGTTGGATTATTTCGCCTCCATTGGATTCGCTCCTTCACTTGCTATGAATCCTGCAGACTTCTTGTTAGATCTTGCCAATGGTATGCTGAATAAATACATATCTATAGACTATAGTCATGATTTTGAAGAGGTGCTTTCATGATTGTCTATCTGTGCAAAATGACTACTTCATGACTTTATAGAATGACATTTGTTTTGATTTTGTTAGGAGTTTCAACTGCTGATTCAAATGAAGACCAAACAGCTATCAAGCAAAAGTTGGTGTCGGCATACAAGACTAATAATCTATCAGACAATGTGTATTCGGAACTTAAAATCGACTATGATCAACACCATGAATCAACGATGGATGATGAGCAGTTTCGCCGATGGTCGACCACTTGGTGCGAACAATTTTCGGTTTTACTGAGACGAGGCATAAAAGAAAGGAAGCACGAATCTTTCTCACGTCTCAAGATAGGACAAGTGCTAGCCATCTCAATCCTATGTGGTCTATTGTGGTGGCAATCTGATATCAGTCACTTACAAGATCAGGTCATAATAAATTTTTTTCGGTTATCTTTGGCTAGGGCGCCAAGTTAATCCTTATGTTTTTTCAAACGCATACAGGTGGGACTTTTCTTCTTTTACTCAGGATTTTGGGGTTTCTACCCGCTCTTTCAAGCTATTTTCACCTTCCCTCAAGAACGTATGATGCTAGCTAAAGAACGAGCCTCTGGCATGTACCGCCTCTCCTCATACTTCATGGCTCTAACCTTGGGTGACTTACCAATGGAACTAGTCCTACCCACGGTTTTCGTTGTCATAACTTACTGGATGGCTGGCCTGAAACAAACCCCACAATGTTTCTTTTCGGCCCTATTCACTCTCCTCTACAGCGTTCTATGTTCTCAAGGTCTCGGATTAGCCATAGGCGCCATTGTTATGCGTCAAAAATCAGCCACTATCCTTGGTTCAGTAATCATGCTAGCATTTCTTCTAGCAAGCGGATACTACGTCCACAACGTGCCTAAGTTCATCGCATGGATCAAGTACGTATCCATTAGTCAGTATACATTCAGGCTCTTGTTGGGATCACAATATAAGTCTGGGGAAACATATCCCTGTGGCTCTGGTAAGACTTGTTTGGTAGAAGATTTCCCGTCCGTGAAGCCGGTCGGGCTCGACGGACGAGCCGCTTCTTGTCTGGCCCTGGCAGTAATGCTTGTGGGTTATAGGGTTATCGCATATGTCGCACTTATTAGAATTGGTGTGCCAAAGAGGTAAAATTATAATTGAGTGTTGTATTTTTTAGGGCTCTTTTTTTTGTGGTAAGTGGGGTGTTGTTGCACTTCCATTATACTACATATATACATTATATGTTATATTATATAATGGATTTTAATATATGTAATATATATTTTATTACTCTCATATTAACATTAATGTTAAATAAACAGTATTTAAGTTCATAGATGAAAACCAAATTTTGATAAATTATAATATTAAAATCTAAAACATATGAACTTTCATGACTAATATCTAAATTTTCCCGAATTCCAAATTAATTGGATTTTAATTAATACAAAAACACTTATAAGACCGTTTCACGTATCAATTTTATGAGACGAATCTCATATTTAATATGACCCTGAAAAAATATTATTTTTATGTCAAAAATATTACTTTTCATTTCAAGTGTAGACCGGATTGACTTATTTCACATATATAAATTCATGATATCGTCTCACAAGATATATACTCTTAAACTAATTGTACAAATTGCTTTTCAGATTTCTTGAAATTCAAATTCCTTTCTAAAATTCAACCTGCAAAATTTAAAAAACAAAATTATGCAATTTGAGATGCTCTTGAATTCATTCAAATAAAAAGGGGGGGGGTGGGGTTTGGGTTGTGTGGTGGGTTATATTAGGACCAACTATCATATCAATAACCATAGCTGAATGCGTGGTGGAGCCGTTAGGTGTGGATGGATTTTTTAGTTGTCAAAAACTTGTGTAAGATAGTCTCACGGGTCGTATTTTGTAAGACGGATCTTTTATTTGGATCATCCATGAAAAAGTACTTTTTTTATGCTAAGAGTATTACTTTTTATTGTTAATATCGGTAGGATTGACCTGTCTCACAGATAAAGATTCGTGAGACCGTCTCACAAGAGACCTACTCAGTTTTGTTTTTACTGTTTTTATTATAATTGAGTTTCACATATGAAATTTCATTTTAAATTCGAAGTTTTAGTATCAATTCTGGTAAATAAAAAATAAAAAATATCAGAATGAATTGTTATCAAACACTATCCACTTTCAATTTTCAATTTTCGCTTTTATTTTCAAACATTGTTAACTTCACTTCGTAGTTATTCGTGATATATAAATTTAATCATGTCTTAAAAATAAAAAACCGTTACAATCACTCACTAATTATGTTCACAATCGAGCTCAAATAGAATATTTTAAAATTTCAAATATAATATATTAATTGGTTAACATATGTGATGTGAGTCATATGTACAACGTTTTTTTTAAAGTCATATGTATAATGTTGCTGAATGACGCAGAGCAAAAACTTTGTGCACGTGGCTTTAAATCTCAAAGATCCACGAGTCACCTGTTCCACTTGTATTAATATTACTCATTTCGTTTAAAAGCCCCCACGTGCCATAAAGAATAATATAATATTAATAATCACAAATGACATCACGTCGTTTTTGTTATTTCAATTATTTTTGTACACAATTTACATTGTGATAGTAATAATCTACCAATAAAGCTTATGCGACATACTCCTCCGAAATATATTGTTGAGAAAAATCGAACTCGTGACAATTGATCAAACTTTTACTTATTCTACTAACTTGAACAAGAGTAAGACTCTTGTGAGACGGTTTCACGAATCTTTACCCTACGGACATTCACAATAAAAAGTAATACTCTTAACATAAAAAATAATATTTTTTTTCATGGAAGACTCAAATAAGAGATCTGTCTCACAAAATACTACCCATGAAACTGTCTCACATAAGTTTTTTCCCTTCTACAACCCTTGAGAGGCATGAGGGAATGTTTGAATATCGATGGAATAATAAACTGAAAAATATATAATTAATTAAAATTGAACCAAATATGAGAAAGATAATTAAGTTTGAAAGACGAAGTAACCCCGACAGAAAGCTGAGATAGAGCAAAATAGACGAGTATATGTTACACCAGAAGATCTACTCTTGGTTTTTATTTTTTATATGATGATCGTCGATAATTTCACTTGAAAACAAAAAATATATTCTATCAATATTTTTTTATTTACAATAAAAGTGAGAAGATCATTTTATACAAACACATCAAGTATAAAACTCTGAGTATAACATATACTATCCCGACCAAACCACGTGCCTCCAGAATATAGTTCTATCATTTATTTTATATAAATTTAAATACTTAGGTGGTCTCCAGGCACCGAAAATTTGGAGTTCTTTAAAAAATATAAATATTTTGGAAATACTTATTCCAGGTAGCAGTCAATATATATCATGCAGAATATAATATAATATAATATTATATGGATATTCTTTTGCAATTTGTTTTATCTGTGTCATCGAAACCGCACTTTAATTAATTCGTGCCTATAATTATTATAGTCAGTGTTTGTGCTTATTGCAGTCTCATAATCAACGGTTCAATATTTCCCTTATCTCTTTTGTCTCAGTTTTGAGTTTGTTATATTGAATTTGTCCGGTGTGATTTACAGATTATTACGTCGACTCTCGTGATTTTCCAAGAAAAATAAAATGAAAATAGACATAAAAATTTTTTAAAATAAAAATAAAATTTTTCGATGTGATTGGCAACAAAAAATCAGTTAAACGTCAAAGTAAAAACATTAATATTCAGCGTTCGCTAACCTCCAAAATCAGGAAGTTACTCGTGAATGGGAAGCGGACAAAAGCGGTGGCGGCTGACGTGCCCGGTATTCTAAGATCTAACACCAAATGACGAAACGTGGCTTCTGAATTGTCAAACGTATTTATCTCCGAAGGTCCCTTCTACACTGCATTTGGCCCAAAGACGAACTGGCTTCTTTCCCAATTCCCACCTACACAATATATCTAATATTTTTTACTCAAGATATGTGTTGTAATTTGGCTTTTAACTACACAATAACAAAATTCTTGTATATTATATATTATCGCAGGCTCTCTCTCATATTTCGATCTCCCATAGTGCTAATCTATCTCTGGGTTGTCGTGTTCGCCCGCAAAAGAACAAAATAAAAACAAGAAATATTTGAAAAACAAATTCATCAAATTCCGTGTCAAAATGGTTGATGATACGCTCTCGCATATGAATTTGCCACCTGGGTTTCGTTTCTTCCCCACAGATGAGGAGCTCTTGGTGCAGTACCTCTGCAGGAAAGTTGCTGGCCACCATTTCCCTTTGCAGATTATTGGAGAAATCGATCTGTACAAATTCGATCCATGGGATCTTCCCTGTAAGTCAAAACTCGAAACAATCATATCGAACTGATCATGCTAATTCTCAATAATCTAAATGTGTGTTTTTTTTTTTTTAAATTCTCGGACGCTGAAGGTAAGGCTATGTTTGGAGAAAAGGAATGGTATTTCTTTAGCCCAAGAGACAGAAAGTATCCGAATGGATCCAGGCCAAACAGGGTAGCCGGATCTGGATACTGGAAAGCCACCGGGACTGATAAGATCATAACCACAGAAGGAAGGAAAGTTGGCATCAAGAAGTCCCTTGTTTTCTACGAAGGGAAAGCCCCGAAAGGATCGAAAACCGATTGGATTATGCATGAATATCGGCTCTATGAACCTTCAAGAAAACATGGCAGCTCAAAGGTAAGATGCTCAAATAATGCGAAATTTTTCATCATTATATTTTTGTGAAATTTTCTTTGATGGTTTTTTTTTATTTTAGTTGGATGATTGGGTGCTTTGCCGAATTTATAAGAAGAATCCAAGCAAACGGAGCCTCAGCGCTAGTGAAGTTGAGAGCAGAGAGTACAGCCACGCTTCTTCCCCGTCTTCCTCGTCTCAGTACGACGGCGTTTTGGAGTCTTTGGAACAGATTGACGACCGCTTCGCCAATCTGCCAAGAATGGATTCTCTGAAGCTGAACCTTCAGAATTTGGGATCCGGGAATTTCGATTGGGCTACGTTAGCTGGGCTTAACCCTCAATCCGAATCTGTTCAAGCCCAACAGATTCAAGCGAATAAGAATGTTATTTGAAATGACTCTTATACCCCTGTCTTCCCTCATGCTTGTGGGTGGGGCCGTGTGGTGTATAGATTAGGTATCTTATGTAAAAATATATATGAAAAATTAAAAATTTATGATAAAAAGTAAAAATCTCAAACTATCAAAATTATCACACTACACACTTTATAATATTTTTCTCTCAACTCAATTGTGATTTTCTTCACAAATGAGATATCTATTTATAGAAAATTTTTACAAATAATCCAAAAATAAATTACATCACTACCTTCCTCATCACACACAAATTTCAATATTCAACACCTAATTTTACTTAATTTTCAACATTCAAATATTCACGATTCAATATTCAAATATTCAATATTAAAATATTAATTTTCAACACTCTCCCTTGTGATAATGATCATAATGATTGTCTACATTACATGTTTTTATACTTTTTCGTTAAAAACCTTACTAGAAAAAATCCATTGGGATAAAAACCATAGTAAGTGAAAAAGAGTGCAGTCACGTAAACTTCCTCTCATGTTGACACGAACAATTCTTCACAGATTTCGTAGATTGCGCATCCCAATATTATATATGTGCTTTCTGAATATTGTCGTAGGAAGTGCCTTTGTGAAGATATCTGATGAGTTTTTACTTGATTGAATGTGACGAACATCAATATATTTATTCTTCTCAAGCTCAACATATTCTATTCATCACGGGCGGTCGGATGTATAACTTCCCTTATATGTTCAAATCTTTCTTTTAATCATTTCCACAGAGCTATGTGATCTTTTTCGATGAGATATTCACATTTCAAACATTCATCAAGATGTCGTCTCAAAAATATTATAGCTTTTGCCTTTTCTTGTGATGAAGATATACCATTTTCTTTAATAGTCTCGCTTAGACCCAATGACTCAAGATGCATTTCTACATCGAGAGTCCATGGCATATAATTTTTCCCCGTAATGTCGAGTGCAATGAATTCGAGCTTTGCCAAGTTAGCCATGGTGATACTAAAAAGAATTATGATGCATTTTATTAGTTAATGAATATTACAATACAAAGTATTGGATAAACAACAAGTACAAGCATTCGTAAAAATAAAGAAAACACAGGAGGATATTCTCCGATAAATAAAAGACTCGTGAGTATGATAACCAAAGTAATTAAAAATAACTTTGTGAATTTCATCTTCTTTTTTCTTCAAAAATTTGATGAAGAATAATTTTAGAGAAGAAGAGAAAGTTGGAGTGATTGAATGTGTTTGTGAGATCATATTTATAGGGCAAAAACTAGCCGTTTTGTTACCGTTTATGACCGTTGGTGCACAAGAAAATAAATATATGTATTTGTATAATTTTATGGTAATAATATGGTGTATAAATATTAGTAATGTTTTAACTAATTATGCATATCATATCACAATATTATAACGAGGTGTCATAAGATATTTTGTTTAAAAACCTTATAGACTTTTATACTTGTCGTATCCCTTACCGGGAGTGTGGGATGTCGTCTTAACATCCTCCCAGGATTTATAAAAAGTTTTTTGAAAAATTTATTTTATTATAACATTATATTATATATTAAGTATATACACAATAAATAAATAAACAGTAAAATAAATATTATTACTTTTGTTACCTTTTTCTTCTGTTTTGGAGCTTGGAAATATATGGAGGACTCTTAGAGCTTCGTGCTGATAACGTGTTGTGAAAAAGTAAAAATTTACGGTAAAAAGTAAAAATCTCAAACTCTCAAAATTATCACACTACACACTTTATAATATTTGTCTCTCAACTCAATTGTGATTTTCTTCACAAATGAGATATCTATTTATAGAAATTTTTTACAAATAATCCAAAAATAAATTATATAATTAACTTCATCATCACACACAAATTTCAATATTCAACACCTAATTTTACATAAGTTTCAACATTCAACATTCAAATATTCAATATTAAAATATTATTTTTCAACATAATCCAATTTTATAAAATTTTATTGTATTTAAAAAGTAATCTAGAGAAATTTTAAATAGAGTAGAGAGCAGACCTCAGAGTGGAAGCGTCAGCTCTTTCTGCTTCCACAGGCTGTTCGAGGGCATTTACGTAAATATAGGATATTCTTTGGATACATAGGATAAAACAGAGATAAAACATAATATAAAAATGATAAATCAATATACGTGGATAAGTTAATTTCAATCTACGTGGATTCAATTGTATGAAAGAAAAATCAGATGTTGTTCATACTACATCATTTGACTGACACCACCTAGGATATTTTCTTGTAGCATGGAATAAATCCAATTTAGGTCAAATTCGAATTCGTTTATTTTTCAACAGACAAAAAAAAAGGCACACGTGGAATTTGGATATTTTCATAATTAGTTCATTGCACTTGGACTATTTAAATTTGTAACATTAATGTAGCCACAGGTTCGTGTCTGGATACAAATGTTTGCAATGGTTGATTGGGTCTTTCGGTTGATTATCTATCCTTTCCACTTCCACTCATTTTATTACACACGCATTTTGTTGATGTTTAATTTTGCCTGCTTTGTGTTTTTTTTCTAAAAAAAATTAATATATAATAAATAATAATAACAAAATAAACACACCATATATAATAATTAAATCTGAGTTTTTTTTAGTCGAGAGAGCGAATTTGTCACAATTGGATCTAGAATCCGATACTTCGTCCCAAATTTCGGACAATGAGTCATCAAAGACTTACATCGATTTACCTAGAAAAACCATAAAATGATCAATTGCTTCCCAAAGACTTTACGGGCTCTACATCATGTATCACATTTAGAACTGGAAATAACTAGAAACCACACATTCAATATAGTTGTTATATGGACTAAAAGATCTCTTTGCTCAGTGACAAGTCGATAAATTGTGAGGTTCCAAAACTTATATGGTATTGAGTTCAAATCGAACTTATGTGGATGATATATAGATTGGCTTGAAAATTCTTAATTTACTGAATTGTAGTTTATAAATAAAATATTGTTGTACCGTATACGATTTGTCGCATCTTCTATTTTTAACAATGTATTTTAAGTTTTGTACGATTTTTTTTTTGCTAAGAAATTTATACATATTTTCATTATTAGATGAAGTGATGTTTTTTTTTTTTTAAAAAAAAAGATTTTTACGTGAGGAGTTCAATATATAGGTGTTCATCGGTCGGTTCGGTTTTCAGTTTTTTATTTCGGTTTTTTCGGTTTTAGAAATATATAATCCGATATCCGAACCATTTACCTTCGGTTCGGTTCGGTTTTCTACCAAAACGGTTCGATTATTTCGGTCGGTTAATTCGGTTTTGGCATAATTATTTGAATTAATAATATAAACATATTGTAAAATATAATATGTTAGCTTTCTACATGTTTTCTTAGTAAAATATTTNTAGCCCTAGTTCCATTTCCACATTTCAGAGTGATAATAATTTCTCAAAACTCGCGTGGTTAATGGGTAACTTTTCGTAATTTTGAATAATAAATTAATCATATACCACTCACAAAAAAAAAATATAGAAAAAATGAATAAGGTCCCACCGAGATTTGAACTCGGGTTACTGGATTCAGAGTCCAATGTCCTCACCACTAGACCATGGGACCGATTTGTAATCTGTGCAATACACATATATATATAATATATAATATATAGTAATTTTTAAAACAAACATTAATAAACTATCATTAAAATAAGCATCTTTAAATAAAACAAAAATAGTCTAAATCTATCACATTAGATTGCAATAATTTTGCATTAAATCTGGCCTTTGAGATAACTTAGGATTTCATTGTCTAATTCGAATAATTGGATCTTCAATTTATTTTGTTGAATTCAAATTAGTCATATATTTCCGAAGAGATTAAAAAGGATCAACAGAGGGGCAAACATGAACTCATGGTGTGTGAAGAAAAATAAATCAAAGACAAAAAATTAATGTAAGACAGTCTCAGCGGTCAATTTTGTGAGAAGATATTCTATTTTGGTCATCTCACGAATAAATATTTTTGAGAATATCCGTGAAAATATATCATAAAAAACTTACTCTGAATCAATTTATATCTTACCTAACACAAAAATCGAAAATCTGAAGTTTGAAAAAAATTTATGATAACTTTCTTTTGAAAAAATGGCATCAACTTCTGAGATTGGGAGCCAAAATCGAATGCAGGTCAAATCAAATGCCCATGTTCAAATAATAATTTTAAATATGTCAATTATTTTATATATAATTAAATTAGTTATTATTTATAATAAATAATATTTACTATTAGTTACGTATAATACTTTAAATTTTATAAAAATTAAATCAAGCATAAACTACTTATGTAGTGGCTTCAAAATTATTTAACACGTAAATTTATTGATCAATTTGCAATTATATATTTAATGGAATGAAATCATTAATAAAGAAAAAATTTGCATTTTGTTTGTTAAAGTATAATTATGGGTGGGCACAAAAATTTATAGAATTGTATCAACTTCCTATCAATACCATGTAAAAAAAAAATCTTCTTAACTATGGAGACAAACAAACGGAGTTGGTTCGCAAGTTTTTAATTCGACTCGAAAAATATTTGATTATTATTCGAATTCTACCAAACTCGAACTTGAATTATATTGTACGATGGTTCGTGAGTCACTCGCGAATTTCAATTTTTATTAATATAATATAAAATATATTAAATCAGTATATTTTGAACTTTTTGAGTATTTACTTTCGAATAATATGTCAAAAAGCTCGATAACATATTCAAATATTTGAGTCGAACTCAAACCCAAATCTTTATTGAAATAAATTCGAATAAATTTTTTAAAATTTTTGACATTTCCAAAGGAGCTGTATTCTTCGGTTTTCTAATTTTTCCCCGGCTCGTTATTTCTTGAAAATAGTCAAAAGAAAAAGGAAAAGTACACGGTTGTTTGAAATTGCAATGTGGGGTTGAGTTTCTTGAATTATGACAGCCTAATCAACAGCTTGTAAAGGGACTTTTCTTTTTAATACTAAAAACCAATGCTACTACTTGAACTTGATGGTGTTTTTGAGATTTTATTATGGTGCAAAAACAGTTCACTCCGCGTCACATTATTACAGGTATTTAAGCTGTGTACCGAGTAAGGTAAATGATCTTGAAAAAAGCTTTGATTTTTCGTCTCTTTTATGATATCAAACTTCAAATTCTCTCATACCCTTTTTCTTTTATTGTGCCAAAACTGCACCTTGAGTTGTAGTGGTTGGCTTTCTTGTTGAGTTGCTTTGCATATAGATATGGGAATTTTGAGGTTATGATTCTTGGCATTTTTCTTGGGATGCGGTTTACTTTCTTGTCGTATGTTATTGGTTCATAGGGATTGGAGTGGTACAAAATAAAAATCTTTGTTTTTCCTAGGAAGCTGCTTAAATTGGACATTTGTTGCTAAAGATGTCATTGGCTATGAATTTAGTGAAGTGGGTTCTTATATTTGTAGCTGTATTTGTGATGGGGCTTGTTGATTTGTACAAATCTAATGCTGCATTTACTCCCACTGATAATTACTTGCTTGCTTGTGGATCTTCGCAAAATGTGGCATTTCTTGGTAAGAACTATAGTCCTGATTCGGGTTATGATTCGGTCTCCCTGAAGAGCCAAGAGAATTCTGTTGTTGCCACCTCGAATTCCGCTGCGCCGTTCCCTATCTATCAGTCTGCTAGAGTCTTTACGAGAGTAGCATCATACAAGTTTGGTATCAAACAAGAAGGTCGGCATTGGGTTCGTCTATATTTTTATCCAATCCCGGGCAACGATTTGACTTCTGCGGCGATCACTGCGATGACAGACGATTTTGTGCTCTTGAGCGACGTAACTTTTAACAGCTACAATGGTTCTTACCTCTTCAAAATATGCAATCAATGTCACCGCAGATAGCTTGTCGATCACTTTTGTTCCCGTGAATGGTTCCGTTGCGTTCGTTAATGCCATTGAAATTGTATCCGTCCCGGATAACCTGATTCCGGAACAGGCATATGCAGTATCGCCCTCTGGTCATTCTGACGGGACTTCTGGACTTGCTCTCGAAACTGTTTATCGCCAAAATATGGGTGGCCCTCTGATCACAGCTCAGAATGACACCCTGGGAAGAACTTGAGAGAATGATGAGAAGTACCTTCATGTGAATAGCTCTGCGGCGAATGTTTCTGTCGACCCTTCGAACATAAAATACGGTGCTTCCGTTTCACTAGAAATAGCACCGAACTATGTTTATGCTACTGCTGAAACAATGGGAGACACGGATGTAGCCAATATGAACTTCAATATCACATTACTTGGGTCTTTTTAGCTGATCCGAGTTTCTCATATCTTATACGAGTTCATTTCTGTGATATTGTGAGCAAATCCATGAATAGTCTCATATTCAATCTCTTTATCAATACTGATATTGCTCTTGAGAGTCTGGACCTATCAAACCAAGCCGGAAACTTGGACGTGCCTTATTACAGAGATTTTGTGTATAAAATTCCAGCTGATTCAGATACATTGACTGTTAGTATCGGTCCAGATACGAGTGTTGATGACTTAAATGCCATAATGAATGGTTTAGAAATCATGAAGATTAGCAATGAGGCCAGAAGCTTGAATGGACTTCTATCAGCTGAGACTCTCCTCGTGTCACCTCCCAAAAGGAACAAGATGAGCATTATAATTGGTTCTGTGGCTGCATTGGCATTAATAGGATTGTGTTTCTTCTACTTCGTGACTCGTCGACCAAAGTCTTCCAATGAAGGAAATTCATGGCTCAGACTACCGTTATATGGGAACTCTTTGACTCTGTCAAAAATGTCCACGACTTCTCGAAAGAGTGGTACCGCTAGCTGCATATAATTAGCTTCTTCCAATCTTGCTCAAATCTTCATGTTTCAAGAAATAATGGAAGCCACGAACAAATTTGATGAAAACTTGCTTCTTGGTGTTGGTGGCTTTGGTAGGGTGTACAAAGAAAAACTGGAAGATGGAACTAAACTTGCCATCAAACGAGAAAATCCTAGATCCGAGCAAAGCCTTGCTGAATTCCGCACTGAGATCGAAATGTTATCCAAACTTCGTCACCGCCACTTGGTGTCTTTGATTGGCTATTGTGACGAAAGGTCAGAGACGATTCTTGTGTATGAATACATGGCAAATGGGCCTCTACGAAGCCATCTGTATGGAACCGATCTTCCACCTCTTTCCTGGAAGCAGCATATCGATCGAGATATGTATAGGTGCAGCTAGAGGGATTCATTACCTCCATACAGGAGCAGCTCAAAGCATCATTCACCGTGATGTGAAAACAACTAATATTCTCTTGGATGAAGTTTTTGTGTGTGTGTGTGTGTATATTGATATAAATATCTCTACAATTTTCAATTTTTATACTAAATTTATATAAATATATGTATAATATTTATATATATTTTAATAATTGCTGTATTCTAGTTGTCTTATAATTTCAAAAATTTTTGTAACATCGTATCCGAATTTTATTTGACATAATACTCGTACTCGTATCATCATAGCTTAAGTGAAATATTTCTACATGCTACCCATAAATATCCTTCAAAGGTAAAATATTTAGGGCGTACGGGAAACTAACAGGATAGGTTTGAGAAGCCCCTCATCTCTTCTATGCTATGACTCATTTGTTTTGCAGTGGTGGACGATGAATTTGTGAAGGAAGCAGTGAAGTTCTCTAACCAAGCGACTCCATTTGATCAAGCATTCGGCTGCTTTTCTCCCCGTAAAGAAAAAGGTTTGGTCATCACAATTCTATAATTGCAATGTATCAAGGATTTCATTATTTTTGCAATGTAACCATTCTACTATAATTTGGACTTTTTAGACGTTTTCTTGTTGATGTATCTTAATCTTCTGTAACAGATAAGAAATCATCTGTTGCTGTTGTGGATGTGGAAACCGAAATAAGAGGCGCTGATCGAGCCAAGCTTCTGCTCAGAAAGTCCACAGTACATGAAACGATCTCTTACCTATAATGCCTAGTATTTTATAGTAAACAGAAAGGAGAAAGCATGATGATGTCCAAGGTTGGTTAAAAATCGCCTCGTGATTTGCTTGATAAGCTTTTCAGATGCGTTTCCTTGCTCCAGCCTAGATGTTTCAGAATCATGTTGTGATGTTGTATCTCATGTCATATAATCCTATTTCACAGTATTGCTGTAAATTATTCTACCGTTGGACTCCAGTGTTACTTTATTTCGTCATTGTACATTGTTGTCAACTCACAGAATCATGTGGGAAATTGGATAATCTGTCGAGAAGTCGAACCAAAAGTTCTGCAAGTATATGAAGGAGGTGGGGTGCAGCAGAAGTAGAAGACCAGTATAGTCCGAGCCGACAAAATGATACCTTTAATCAACACGAGTCGTATTTCGTGGAGATTAAAATAGGTATGCATGGAAGGTAAAACAAAAATGTATTTTGTAAGATTGAATTTTGTATGGTTAGTAATTGTTAGTTGTCCCACATCGTTGGATAAAATACCGAGAGTTATATATATGGTTTTGGAGAATCCTCTCTCTTGAACTAACTTTTGGGGTTGAGTGAGGTACAAGTCTCAATCTTAATATTGTATCAGAGCTCATGTTTCAACGTTATGTGAACTGTCCATAGTTGAGCCACTCGTTCTGTTTATAGTTGGGTCATTTGTAAACTTCACGCTCCAAATGTTCATTCATAGACGTGAGTGGGTGTGTTAGTTGTCCCATATCGGTTGGATAAAATATTTTGGAGTTGTATATATGTACTTGGACAATCATCTCCCTTGAGCTAGCTTTTGGGGTTGAGTTAGGTTTAAGTCCCAAATTTAACAGTAATTGATGTTGTTTAAATCAAAGATAAAGGACAGTTCAATCTGATCAATGTTCAAGCCTCAATCTTAACATCAATAGATGTTGTTTAAATCAGAGATAAATGACTGTTCAATCTGATGGATCTGTTATGTTTAGATCATACTATATGAGAAAATTATGGATAATGGACATGTGCTAGTTATTTTAAAAACGATTATATCATATATAGCTATATTTTATCTGACACAAAGATCTCAAGTTTTGAATATTCACTGGTTTTATATGAAATCAAAACCTCAAGTTTCGAATATTCCAGATTCAATGTGTCCAATTCATAATAGTAGTTCAATAAGTGAGGTGGTCTCTCGAAGATTAAATTCTTTTTTCTTAAAAATTAATTTTAATACAAAAAAACAAGGGAAAGTTGGTGAAAAATCTCCAATCAAAATATTTTTTTGGGTTCACTCCCTACCCACAAAATTGTACTACTATGTCATACAAAATGTGGTACACTTCATGTGGAAATGTGGTATACTTCATGTGGAAATGTGGTACTAAAAAAGTACCCAGAGACTGAACACACAAAAAATCGACGGCTGGAGACTGTTGGTCAATTTTCCGAAAAAACAAAGATATCCGATTATGTAAAATGAATAATTGAATGGCATCCTCTTCACACAGCAATTAATTAACTGGTTTTTTTTTTAATAATGGTGGGTTGGGGACCCGTGTCAAGTAGAGAAAGGCTACACCTATAAATGACCATCGCCACCGGATAATCTTCATTATTGCACCAAATATTATATCACAATTTTTAATAGAAGCGACATTATTTCTCTTTTTTTATAAATAAAATTATACTCATTTGCTGATTAAATATTTCATAATATAAGAGGAAAATGGTTTTACTCAATTTTTCCTAAAAAAATCTATTGGGCTCATCTCAAACTCGAGGATTACATTCAGATATAAAAATATATTTGAATATAATTATATATTTTTTATTAACGACATCTTCCTGAAAATAATATTTGGTTGAACTCACTATTTAGATGTGTTCAACCGTAATTTGCTTTGCACTTGGCTACCCAACGTTTAATTTGGACATGATAACTGGTACACCAGAGGTATGTTCTTCTTTGTCCTTTTGTACTAAGAAAATGTCCTCTCAATGCTCTAACGTTTATACCTGGACATAGATCGAACTGTCTCATGACGGTCTGAACCCAACTCACGTACCGTTTTAGTGGACGAACAATTCAATCTTTAAAACATACTATAGTCTCGAATGGCAAAGACGCGATATCAATATGAGATGCCAAACATTCCTAACACAAGCTTTTTATTTTATTTACTCGAACTCAAATTTGATAATGTTGATTTTTGGGAAGGTGAATAATCAAAACTTGAAAGAGTATCCATTAATTTTTAGAAAGTCTATCGTTAAAATATTAAATAATAAATATTAATTTAAATGATAATTAAAATAAAAAATCACACACACACACACACACACACACACACACACATATATATATATATATATTAAAATAATAGTTATTATATCAAAACGACGCCAGCTACGATTTCTATTTCAGTATCATTCTTCCTTAACGTTCAATCAAGGCGCAGGTCATCCAATCGGGGACGGTTCTCAGTGGGAGGAAGAGGGGAGGGGAAACGATCTCGGCCGTCGAACTCTCATATTATTCTCTCCCCTGCACGGATTTGGAGAATATTATCTGCGTGCACCATGAATGAGAAGGCCGGTGTTTCCAAAGAGCTCAATGCCAAGCACAGAAAGGTCTTCGTTTTTTTATTGGATTGGATTTTTTTCTCTATCTTAATTTTTCCATGATTGTTGATTTTCGATTATCATCGATTTATATCTTGTTCGGATGGTTGATACTTGTGTTTATTATGTTAAATTGATAGAATTGGAGTCTTTAGGCTCGTGATGCGATTGTTTTGTGTTTGATTGATAGTCGGAGATTTGGCTTGTCAGATAAATTGTGATTTTTGCTTTGGTTTGTTTACAAAAGAGAGGAGATCTGGATTTGGTTTGGATATATTGAAGATTGTAAGGGGCTTTTTAACTTAGAGCCAGAGTTTGGTTGGAGAAGCCCATGGATTAAAAACGTTTATTTATATATTTTAAATAAATCACTTTTCTCAAAAATTATATTGTTCGGTTGCAAAAGTAATTTTTAAAAAGTACTTAAAAAATGTTTTTTAGAAGCTAGAATCTTTTACTTTTTATTATATTTAAAAATAAATGTTAAAGTACTTTTCAAACATTTATCCAAACACCAAAATTGTTTCTTATTTTTAATAAAAACACTTAAAAATGCAGGACTTAAATAATTTTTTTTTTTAAAATTACAGTTCATGTATCCAAATTGGCTCATTACAAATGTTGGAATTATTTAAATGTTTTTTTTTTTTAAATTATAGCTTCTCTATCCAAACTGACTCTTAATATGCTGCATATTTTGTTAATACCGGTGCTTTTTTGTAATCACTGAAGTGATTGTATATGCTTAATCGCTAATCTTATGGAAGAATTCTGAGTCGTAATTGGTAATTACTGATGATGGTAACTCCATCTGCTATCAAGGAGCAAAGATGCTGGATTGAAATTTTTGGTGGTTTTGTCTTGTTTCTGCGATTATCTCTAATGATGAAAGTTGTTAAATATGTGATTACATTGATTGAAATTGGAAGAAACCAGAGTTATGAGTGTCATTTGATGAGTCAGCAAACTGGTGGATGTGCTTACTGCTTCTTGTTTCGCTAATTCCATGCATTTGGTTTTTGACTTCTCTGATTGAGTTTCAATAACGTGTTCTTTTTATTAAGCGATTTGATTGATACTTTGTTCGGTTGCTCTGCTGTATGTTTCCCAAATTTGATTTATAATAATGTTTCTGTGTTTGCAGGTTTTGGAAGGACTTCTGAAGTTGCCAGAGAACAAGGAGTGTGCGGATTGCAAAAGCAAGTACGTATTTCTAACATTTGATCGAGTTTATGATGTGCAGGATTAGGAGAAATATGAGACTGATTTGGCATCATGCATCTTTTATGGCTTCTGATTTCTGTGTTTAATTTTTAATTGTTATTAGATGTTATCTTTTTGTTTGCTTTTCTTTTCACATGTAGAGGTCCTCGATGGGCTAGTGTGAACTTGGGTATTTTTATATGTATGCAATGTTCTGGGATCCACAGAAGCCTTGGAGTTCACATCTCAAAGGTGACATCTTGATTCATAGTTATATTTTTCCCTTAAATATGATTCCTGGGTGAATAAGGAAGGTTAATTTTACTCATACAACTATTAAGAGGTATGAGGTCTTGTACAATAATACGCATGTTCTACTTTTAGGGGCATCCATCTTTTTTTTTGTTCACCTGGAATGTTGAGTTTTTAGTCTGTATGGGTTTTAATAATGTTTGGATGTGTGAGTAGACTTTTTTGTTTGGTTCTTATGGTGCAATTGCACTATTAATCATGCAGGTCTTTTGTTACTGAAATTTAAAAAATACAAGGTGGGAAGAATTTTCTAACATTAGAATATGACCCTTCCAGGATTCTTTTTGTGTCTGACTACGAAATTTGATAGTAGGGACTTGCGTTGGGTGACTGAATCAAATGGATGCTTATTTATTGATGGAATAAGAATTTTTAACCTTTATTACTTATTCTTATCTCAGATTCCAAAGTTGGGAGTTCATTTTGTAACTGTTGTCGTTTGAGTTTTGGCAAGGTTTTTATGTTGTAACTTACTTCCTTATTTAACAACTGCGAAAGAGTCAGATTCATAATCCTTTTGTTTATACATTCTTGGCAGGATTATCTCTTTTATATGGTGGCATAATAGTTAATTGTGAATTTAATCTTTGTAGGTAAGATCTGCTACACTTGACACATGGCTTCCTGAACAGGTTCAATTTATTCAGTGTAAGAGTTTCCTGAGTTTGGACGTTCTTGGTTAATTTTAATTTGATAATTTCCTTTACTAATCGATATTTATATTTATTGTTATAAATATAGCCATGGGAAATGAGAAGGCTAACAGCTACTGGGAGGCGGAACTACCCCCAAATTATGATAGAGTTGGGATCGAGAATTTCATCCGTGCTAAGTATGTGCTTTGCATATTCAAGGACTTGAGTCATGATTTGTACTGTGATATGCCTATGCAAAATTCAATTTTTTTTTAATGCTCAAACTAAGGTATGAAGAGAAGAGATGGGTATGCAAGGAAGGAAAACCAAAGTCACCTTCTAGAAAAACAGAAGAAAAAGCATCTGTTCAGTTGCGAAAACCTGGTGATAGAAGTAGTCATGGACATGTCAGCAACTTTGGAAACTCATTTGATGGCAGGAAAAATGTTCCGGCGACGACTGCGAAGGGAAATATTTCTGCCACTGGGATCAGTGTTCCTGTGCCTCCGAAAGGGCCAGAACAAGTATGTTCAGTTGCTTATGCATTGTGCTTGATTTCCATGTCTCCATGATAGTTTCACCACTTCTTTTTGGAATCCATTTGATACAGTGGCGATAAGTATCTTATTCACGCAATCATAATCTTTCCCCAATTATCATGAAATATTATTGTTGGCCAGCTTGGCTTCTTTCGTTCTGCTTTCAAAATGGAACATGTGGAGAAAGGTTATAAAGGAAAGAAGTCAAGCTTGGGCTTAGGGCAGTGCATTGTGCCACGAGCTTATGCAAAACTAATAATGGTGCTCTAGATACCATTGTTGCCATGCTTAGTTGAAAATTGAAATAACTGACGACAATATTTTATTTCTGCATTGTGCTGAAGGCAATGTTGGTTCCAGTAAGGGAACAGTAGACAGTATTTTTCAAAATGAAGCTAGTTTATGTTACACGGTATACTTCTTGGATGGATGAAAATTCTGACCGTGGGCTCTTACTTTCCTGATGGCATATAGGTGGCTCCGGTTCCAGTGACTGAACAAGCTATTCTTAGAACAGAGCCTTCTCCTGAGGCAGTCACAGCTCCTAAAGTTGATTACGCTACTGATCTTTTCGATATGCTTTCTATGGACGGCTCTAGTGAAAATGCTGCTGTAGCATCCGGTGATGACGATGCTTGGGCAGGGTTTCAATGTATATGTTTAAATGAATCTCATTTTCATTTTCTTCATGGCTGAGATATTGGTTTTTTGAGATACAAAACATTAGATTTGATAATTATTTTAGGTTGTTAGTTTGATGTATATCCATGTAGTCTCAATACTCAACGTCACCTTTGGAAATTGCAGCTGCTGATGCATCATCATTGAAAGAGAATATTGGCCCAGCAAAACTCGTTGATACTAAGACCCAATCCACTTCTGAGATTGGAGATATTTTTAGAGATTCGTCTTCAATCACATCTACTTCCATGCCAGCAACACCTGAAAAAGATGCCAAATGTGATATTATGTCTCTATTTGATAAGGTATGTTATCAGTTAAAGAAGTGCTTGCAGAATATAATCCCCTAACCCTCTCACCCTAATCGCCACTCAAAAAATTATCTGTTTTTCTTTTAACCAGAGTAAATAGACAATATATTTTTTTATCACGAATCCCACGGCTTCCAGATTTTTTAGGTTTTCATTGTGACTGTACTTCAATTGCTGCTTCTCCCATGATTCAGGATCCAAATCAATACCATTTTTTCATATGCAGTCTAATATGGTTTCACCATTTTCTGCTCATCAACTCTCCTTGCTAGCTCAACAACAGTCTCTTCTAATGGCTGCCACAGTGAATAGTTCGGGTGGGATGCCAAATGTTCCTGGCAATGCACTACAAAGGCCAAATGGCACCAACTCGTCTAATCAAAGTTGGCCAAACGTTGGCTACCAGTTCCCTGGAATGGTGATGCCAGCGACTGGAAAGGTTGATTTAGAGAAATACATGCAGGTGGAATCAGGCTTTATATAATTCTGTTAATTGAAAATCAAAAAGATATTTGTTCTTAGTTTCTAGTATTTTTCTCATTGGACAGATTGGGAACATGGGAGCAACTCATCCGGTTGGGAACTCTTTTACTCTGTCCATGTCTAGGTACGCATGTGCAAGTGTTTGACGTAGTTGGCATTATCCTGAACTTCTTGGGATGTGGATCTAAGTGCTAATGGAGAAACTCCAGGCACTTTTTCGTCTCATTTTATTTGATATAAGTTGCCTGATTATTTTGATTGGCGTTAGATATGCTTTGTCATCTCATTATATCTTTAATCAAGAAACAGCAACCTAACACAGAAATTTACTCCAACATTTGACATTTGTCACATCCATATTTGTACCAGAAATAAAAACAACGAACATGTTCTTTTAGGAATTTGATAAATATAAATACACACAATGTTTGTCTGTAATCATGAAATTTGAAGATTTTTCTTGCGTCCGCAGTATCCTGAGGTGCCGCAAAATGGAATTATATTGGTTTGCAATTTGCTAAGAATTTACGAGTTTGTTGATGGTAGACCTCATAGCAGGTGTTATTATTGGCAATGCTATCAAGATTCTAATTTTTTATTATCACAGCACATATTCCACGGGTCCTAACGTTTCAAACAATGGCAATATACCCTCCGGCCCAAGCAGACAGCCGGCATCTTCTATCCCCTCCTCTTCTCCACAATCAGGAAAAGATTATGATTTTTCTTCTTTGACACAAGGGTACTTCTCAAAACCTTGAACGGCCTTGTTAATTTGATTCCGTCGTAACATACTACACGAACAAAGAACGAGGTGCTGGGCATTAATGTTCTCATCTGTTTGGAGATTGTAAAATATTGTAGGGAGCAGTTTGAGCATTTCATTTGTAGCTGTATGCCAGTAATGAATATGCTTAGCTTCAAACATTCTTTCTTGGCATCTCTCTGGTCACCTGTTTGTTTGATTCATTTAGACCCACAAGGGAATAAACCAAATTATATTTGTAGCGAGTTTGTATTATTTTGCGACGATCGTATTCATGTCGAACAAGTCATATGGTTTGGTTCCGATATATTGCACTTTGTTGTTTTTATTTTTGAAAGATCAGTATAGAGTCAGAGTGTTTCCTGTTGTATAACCAGCTATATGGTAGTTGGATGATGTATTATATATATTGATGTATTTATCTTTTGATGTCTTTTATTTTCTAAATCATCAGGATACTTCAATAACTATACACATCCACTAATATAGACACAAACATTGCGTGTACAATGTCGCTCATTGAATGTTTCTATTATTTGCCTTTAGGGGTTGAATCAGAAGATTCTATTTTATTTATTTTTTGAATTGAATATTCTATTTTATTCAGATAAACTACTGATTGTGATGGAAGACATGGACGGCTAGTCATATAGTTTGGTTTCCATTTCATTTTATGGTAAGAAATCTCAAATTGGATGTCTACAATTAAATAATCAAGAGGATGTGAGTTAGTATAGTAGGTAGGTGTTTAACTAATGGTCAGAGTTTGATTCCCTTACTAATATTTTTTCGTGCGAGTCTGTCACACAAGATTTGTCCAATATGGTTTGCCTAGGTAGCACCAAAAGTTTACCTAGTATGTACTGAAAAGTAATAGTTACGGGTTCTAACGGCATGAAAAATGACGGCATGAAAAATGACGAGTGACGTAATTTTTATTTTGTCCCGTAAATATTGATAATAACGTGTATTTATTGACTGTTTATTGTTGTTGAATTAATTACAATGATTACCTACATATAAATCGCAATGTGAACTTGATATCCCATGTTTATTTTGGTGGGTTTAATTTGAATCAATCAATCACAGTCCAACACAGGAGAACACTCGAATTGCGGCAACAGGAACATAACATGACAGCCCATATTTCCGTTTTGAATAATGATGCATATATTTAGACTTGTCACATGTGTTATGTGAAATGTATCGACGTAGTTCATATCAATAGTGAAAAATAATATATTTTATAAAAAAAAATTCATAGGTCGGTTCAGATATTTGAATTTTTTAATCTTAACAAATGAAATAGTCATATTTTGTTGCCAGTTTGCTACCTTTCTTGTTAGAAGCAAAAAGTCATTTTTAAAATCTACGCTAGATTTCATAAATAAATATAAGAAGACCTCTTACTTTATCAAGTTTAATTAAAGATCGGGAAAAACGAGACACAAACAAGTAAAATTCATGGGACAAATTCAAATTCGAATTTCAAAATAAAATTCTGATTATGAGAATTTAAAAACAACCCATTTTTTCTCTATTTTTTCCTTTTTTTGGAAATAATATTAGATAACCAAAAGGTCCCTGTGAGAATACCTTCTTTTTTCTGTTTACTTTTATATTAACTGATATATATTTTTATACTTTATTTCATTTATTTATTTTTTGAAAAAACCAAACAATAAGAAAAAAAGATATATATATAATCATTGGTGATCTAAATATTTTAAGGTAATTAGAGACATGCATGTCAGCAAGAGGGNCAGCAAGAGGGCCTGCAGCTGACTATTCAAAATAGAAGATATTCGATTCCATTTCGGTTCCAGTTTATGGTTAGATTCCAAGCATTGTCTGTTTGCCAGGAAAAGGATAATCTGGATTTTTCTTGTCTCCCTCGATTTTAATTTTATTTACTTTCCTAGATTATACACCCATGATAGATAGTATATTTTTTCTCTTTTACGAAAGTACGATCGGTTAAATAGATAGTATATTTAAGGGTAATGATCTTAGTCCATATGACATATATAATTAGTGGATTAATAATAGTTGTATGTTTCCTGTGCTGAACTGCTCTTAACGGTAGAGTGGAATAAACCGGATCGACCCTAACTCCATCCCGATATTGTAATAAAAAAAAAATTAATTCCTCCAAACATCTTTTTGAAAATTTTAAAATATTTCATTTTTTAATTTGCTTAGTCGAGATTTAATTTTTACAGTAATATGTCGTATATTGGTATAAAATTTATTTATACCGTAATTATCGATATAATATACGATATATAATTTCGATACGATATGATACGTTATAATTTTCCTATAAATAACATAACAAATTTTAACAACGATTATTTTAGAATCAAAATGAAATAATGGATAAGACAAGGACATAGTGATACAAAATCTTGTCATTCATATGAAATATTGAAAACGATTGTCGAATAAAGGGTTAAAGGGGGAAAAAAGAAAGAAATGGTGCATTTCTTTTTATACCAAAACCCCAATATTACTTACTTGAACACCAAAATTAAAGGAGTGGGTCTCTTGTGAGACGGTCTCACGAATCTTTATCTGTGAGACAGGTCAATCCTACCGATATTCACAATAAAAAATAATACTCTTAGGCTATGTTTGGTAGCCATGATAATGGAATGATTATTTAATAATCATTCTTTTATCTTGCGTTTGGTTCGTTTTTTATTAATCTACAGGCCCTTGATTATAATTAAAAACCCACACTATTCATATTAATTGTGTGATTAAATATCACTCCTCAAATGGTGTGATAATTAATAATTTTTGAATAGTGATCATGATAAGATTGTATATTGACCATAATACCCTTGAATTGTTTTCTTCAATATAATATGAAAATTAAAATTAGTGAAAATTTAATAATNGCCTCTCGGGCAAGGCTTCCTTCCGCCAAGCGACCGCTGCCAACCGTCATCGAAGGTGGGGAAGCTGAACCACATTCGAGTCCATCAGATTGCAATGTGAAGAAGGAAGATTTGAAAGGCTTGATAAGGAATGAGCCGAAAAGTTTTATGGCTAAAAAGGTCAGAGAATCGCCCTATATCATGGTTTCAGCTGAGAAGGAAGAACAAAAGTCACGATTGGAGGAGAAGGACACCGCCAAGCTCGTGGATTCGTCCCATGGATCTCTCTTGGGGTTCAGGGACTTTGCGGGGAACGATAGCCTAAAACATTTCATGAAAAAGGTAGTCAATTCGGTTGATCTTTATTGGTTTCTTGTTTGAATTAAGTGATATTTATGTTAAAATTTCTAAAAATGCAGTCACGATTATTTTTAATGAGGTTCTTGGGCCAGCAGTTCTTTATTTGGTATTTCATGAACATGTGAATAATGTTTGTGATGATACACGGGTTTTGGATGGATAGAGCGGAATTAGACAAAGAACGTTTCATAGCCTGTTCAAGCTTCTTCATTTAAGCCACAAAATGTACAGTTGAAGTTTGTAGAAAAAAATATTATCTCTGCTGTTTTGGGGTTATTATTTGCGTACTGTTCTTGTTACTATTTTGTGAAATTTTGGGACATCTTTTTGTACTGTACATTAATCAATTTTCTGAGATTAGACCTTTTCTGCAAGATGGAAATTCAATCGTTGCCTACATCTCTGCTTCATCATCTGGCTATTAATACAATTTACACCATTTAGATCTGCACATTTAAACATTTGATTAAGTTGAAATTCTTATGATCTACATGATATTTAGATTCATTGACCGTTGAATCATGCGTATTTTTAGCATCACTTTCTCATTTTCTTTTCAGAAACTTCGTGTTTGGTGTCGGCTACATAATGGACTTTGGGAATTAGGGAAAATAATTTCAACTTCAGGGGAGAGAGCTTCTGTTGTGCTACCCGATAGAAGTGTTAGTTATATGTTTCACTATCTATCATAAAGTAATCACGTTGAAGATGAATAAGTATAGTTTTTTTTTAAAAAATTTTTGTTCTTGGATTTCTTTATATCAACATACTCGAATGGTATAAACTACAGGTTGTGACTCTTCCTATGAGAGAGCTCTTACCTGCGAATCCAGACATTCTTGAGGGCGTAAATGAGATTATACAACTTATTTACTTGAATGAGCCTTCAGTTCTTCATAATCTTCATAACAGATTTTGCCAAGACATGATATATGTAAGCATCTGTATAACATACTCATCCCCAACAAGAAAAAAAGTAATAATATGAGCACTCTTGATCGGATTCGTTTTTCTGTGTTACATAGAGTAAAGCAGGACTAGTTTTACTTGCTGTCAATCCATTCAAAAATGTTCAACTATATGGGACTGACGTAGTCACGGCATATAGGCAGAAGCTTTTGGACAGCCCTCATATTTATGCTAGAGCTGATGCAGCATACAATGAAATGATGGCAGGTGCTATAAATTACCTGAAAATGTTTTGTTCAAGTGCTCCATAGAGTTAATATGTCAACAAGGCTCGTATTTACGCAATTCTTCTTTTCATTTTTTTGAGTTTTGCAGATGAAAAAAACCAATCCATCATCATCAGGTTGGTTGAAGTTTTTATATCTCCATTCATTAGTTTCTGTAACCAGCTTCCGTTTTGATGCTTTTTTTTGTTACCTGATTATACACTGCTTCAATATTTCATTTTGTTGATGGTTGTAAAATTTTAGCGGGGAGAGTGGAGCTGGAAAAACAGAAACAGCCAAGTTTGCCATGAAATACTTGGCTGCGCTTGATGGAGGTTGTGGTGGAATAGAGTCTAAAGTCTTACAGACAAGCTACATACTGGAGGCCTTTGGTAATGCTAAAACATCCATAAATGATAACTCCAGCCGATTTGTGAGTTGTCCCTTCTGCTGTAATTTGAGAGGCATCTTTATATAATTTTAGACATTACTGGCATAAAGCAATTCACACTTGGTGTAGGGAAAGTTAATTGAAATTCACTTCACTGCCGCTGGGAAAATGTGTGGTGCTAAATTGCAAACATGTCAGTATGCTTTATTGGTCAAGTTGAACTTTGAAAAATTAGGAATATTGTTTGTCGACTTCTGTTTGTGTTGTGGTTCACTGATTTGATTTCAATACCTTGTGTATGTCAAAAACATCAATTCATGAACCAATGGTGCAGTCCTAATCGATAAGGTCAGTGTCTCTGTTTGAAAATTATAGTCGATTCTTTGAGTTGTGTCTCTATTCCATGAACTTTCTGAAACAAATCTCATTGGAGCAGTCAAGAGTGGTTCAGCTGGACAAGGGAGAAAGATCATACCACATCTTCTACCAGCTTTGCGCTGGTGCTCCATCTGGCCTCCGAGGTTTGTTTTCAGCATTTTCCGCTTGATAGGTTGCCATTCTTCCTTTTCTTTTGCAAATCACGTCACCGTGCAATTTTTCTAGGTGCTTATGCCAGTCGTAACTTTCTGGTAACCACTATTTTATGTTATTTCACATGTGAAAATAGCAATCTGGAGAGATAAATGTCTTCACGTTATAGGGAATGCAGAAGTACCTTCGTTCTTTTGCTTAGCATGTGTCAATGGGTTTCTTTTCAGGTAGGTTGAAGTTAAAAAAGGCTTGTGGCTACAACTATCTCAATCAAAGTGATTGCTTTGAGATCCATGATGTTGATGATTCGCTGAAGTTTCAGATTGTTATGGTAATGTATCATAATATGTATTGGATTGAATACCACTGTAGTGTTTAAACTCCCACACAAAGGTTTAACCTGTAGCATCAAAAAGGATTATAACCTGTTGGGGGGGGGGGGGGGTGTCTTACTGCTGGTTTGCATTCCTTTAATATGGAAAATAGATTTCCACAAAGTGAGTTACTCGCTCAACATTGTTTTTGGAGATATTAGTTTAGCACTGAGTTCGTATGGCGTTCTTTTTTATTAGGGAGCTTTAAATATGGTTGGAATTAGCAAAGAAGATCAGGAACATGCCTTTGAGATGATTTCTGCAGTATTGTGGCTGGGAAATATATCATTTAATGTTGTTGACATTGAAAACCACATCGAGGTTGTTGCTGATGAAGGTGAGTTAAATATCTGACTTCACTTTTGTTTCTTTTGCCTCCTCATTGCTTGTGTTTGTTCTATATGGTTCGCTTTGAAAGAGAATATTTTTTATTTGCATAAGAGGAGAAAAACTTTTTACATCAGATGAACTTCTGTTAGAAAAATCATCAAGCATGAACGTCTAGTCTGTTGAGTCAGATGGTGTAGATGATCGGCAGCAGCATCAGCCTCACAGCAGCTTGTTGATATGAGAGAAGTAACCGATGAGATCAGATAACTTTTGTTGAGTATGACTGAGAACATATCTGTTCAGAAGCAACCTAGACATGTTTCTGCGCCCTAGTAAATTAGTTCTACACGATCTTAATGCACCTGTAATTATCTTACATTTCTTTGTTTTCTTTGTCTCGTAGTTTTTTTTAAGGTAAGGTTGAACACAGGTGCCTGAAATTTTTGATATCCATGCTAATGTATAGGTGCTTTCATTTACCAAATCATAGTTAGTTTCCTTTATCTGATGCAGCTGTTACCAACGCCGCTAGCTTGATAGGCTGCAGTGCACAGGACCTAATACATGCTTTATCATCCTGTAGAATACAAGATGGAAATGAAGAAGTCACCGAGAGGCTGACACTACAAAAGGTTTATTAAAAAAAAATTTCATGTTTGTTCTTCACAGATTAGCTGTTTCTTGGTCTCACAACCATACAGAGTTGCACCAATATTTCTTGCCATTCCTCTGGCACATGCAATGCGTTCTTTGAGAAAGATTATGTATTCTTAACTAAACTCAACTACCAATCCTTTTTAACTTCAATAGAATCTATGTTTTATTTTTAATTTAGGCAAGAGATACTAGAGATGCACTGGCAAAGTTCATGTATGCGAGCTTGTTCGATTGGCTTGTAGAAGAGATCAATTCAGCTCTTGCAGTGAGCAAACAGCACTCTGTGAAATCCATAAGCATTCTAGATGTTCACGGGTTTGAATCATTCGAAGTAAAAATTGGTTAAGTTTTTGTTGTTTCTGATATTATCATATACCCATATTTCACTCCTGTTCATTCTTCTTTTATTTTGCATTTTTGCTCCAGAAAAATAGCTTTGAACAGTTTTGCATAAATTATGCTCATGAGAGGCTCCAGCAACATTTTACTCGGCATCTTTTCAAACTTGTGCAAGAGGTAAGCAACATATATGTTACTATGAGTGCGAAATAAGGCATGGCATGGTTGGTTCATACCACGCCCCTTTAACATGTCCATTTGCAAGAAATTGAACCATATCACTGCAGTTATCATTGGTTATGATAATCTGCTAAAAGGCTGGGCTTCCTATCTGGTGAAACAATAAATCTGAGGCAGATTACTGTGCTTGCAATTTTATCCTATATGACTTATCATGCACAATCAAGAATTTACTGAGACTCAAATATTTTTTGTCCAGTTTCAGATTCCTACACTGTTTTGACATGACATTTTGAGTTTAGAAAAACTTGGGAAATGACGGCTTTGGACATGGTTAGCATGCATAATAGTTTAATCCCTGAGGGTGTGCCAACAGTTAAAAATTGTAGAGAAGTTTTTAATAATTTTCAAATTCTTCACATGAATTTGAGGCTTGATTGGTGAAAAATTTCGTTCTTGCATTCACTCTTTTGACTTTTAGGCGAACATGAATCATTATCTAATTTTAATTTTAATGTCGCAGACTTGCTTTAAGTTTTTTTTTTTAATGTAGGTGTGGACATTTTGTTTCTTCCTTTATTAATGTACGCGTGGACATGGAATAGCATTGTCATGTCTTAAAATTTTCAAGAGTTCTGCCCCATCTGTGCATGTCGATGTGCTATTTCGTGCGCAAGATTGCACTCCTTGGACTTTCAGTAGCTCATAGATTTTCAGTCGAATCTTTTTAGAAGATTCCTGAAATATTTTTCTGGTACTCTAAATGTTATGCATAACAATGACATAAAGATTCCAGGAGTACGAGGTTGATGGAATTGACTGGACAAAAGTTGATTTTGAAGACAACCAAGACCGTTTAGATCTCTTTGAGAAGGTATTTCTTTTCTCCATGTATTGTATGCTTAGGAGTCTATCATGTTTTTGTTGGGGAATTACACCCCCGAAGCGATGCCGACCACGATAATAATAGTACCCAAAAATGCGGAATAAAATAACCAACAAGAACACAAAGATTTACGTGGTTCACCCAATATAGGCTACGTCCACGGAGCACTGCAACTTTTATAACCGGAAGAAATATTACAACAAGTGTATACACCAATACACTCAATATTTCTCACACTCCCAACCCGAGTATACCGAGAAAATAATTTCTCTAACTCACACAAGAGAATTCCCGCACTCAAGAAAAAAATACACTCTTTTTTTCTATGCACTCTCTTTTTATCAAAGCTAAAAAGCTTTTGATTTTGGGATACAATAACTGAAGGAATTGAGCTCTATTTATAACTAATTCCTTCTTTCAGTTTTTTAAAATTCTCCGATGTGGGATGAAGGTTTATATTATTTTATTTAATACGTGGGCCCCACTCTATTAAATAATCAAACCTAACAATTCTCCCACTTGAAGACTTGATTTCAATCATGTCTTCACACCATCATTGCAGCAGCTCATAT
>NC_133320.1:20740988-20754072 GCF_012295235.1 Primulina huaijiensis | reverse complement strand
TTGTTGGGGAATTACACCCCCGAAGCGATGCCGACCACGATGATAATAGTACCCAAAAATGCGGAATAAAATAACCAACAAGAACACAAAGATTTACGTGGTTCACCCAATATAGGCTACGTCCACGGAGCACTGCAACTTTTATAACCGGAAGAAATATTACAACAAGTGTATACACCAATACACTCAATATTTCTCACACTCCCAACCCGAGTATACCGAGAAAATAATTTCTCTAACTCACACAAGAGAATTCCCGCACTCAAGAAAAAAATACACTCTTTTTTTCTATGCACTCTCTTTTTATCAAAGCTAAAAAGCTTTTGATTTTGGGATACAATAACTGAAGGAATTGAGCTCTATTTATAACTAATTCCTTCTTTCAGTTTTTTAAAATTCTCCGATGTGGGATGAAGGTTTATATTATTTTATTTAATACGTGGGCCCCACCCTATTAAATAATCAAACCTAACAGTTTTCTTACCTCTTCTTTATTTTTTATCCTTTTGGTTTTCTTATTTCTTTTTAGAATTCCTTTTCGGATGCATTCCAGATTTTACATGGTTAATCTAAATATGTGTTTATGTGGTGGGGTCCCTGTGAATTATGTCTAGGCCAAGACTTATTGTTGGTAGAGAATTGCTAACATTTCTTACTTCCGAATTCATGTGTGCTCCCTGCTTCGATCTTTTAGATTTATGTTTAATATAAACATGTAATAGACTCATAGGCATATTCACTCGTGCGAGTAAAACAGAAGGTTGTTGGTACAGTATAGTGTAATTCTTATAGTTTGTTTTGTCTCGGCAGAGGCCTAGTGGGATAATATCTTTGTTGGATGAAGAATCAAATTTCCTCAATGCCACAGCTTTGACTTTTTCTTGTAAGCTTAAGCAGCAATTGAATGCTCATAGCTGCTTTAAAGGAGATAGCGATGGAGCATTCAGTGTCCACCATTCCTGCGGAGAGGTTAGTTTTGTATATCGTTGTGCCTTTGCTTCTCGGATGGTGTATGATAAATGATAATCATTATTGTTAGGGAATGTCTTATTTTTGAAAATCAGTCAGCAAGTATTTGATTTTATATAATACTTTTGTATCTTGTGGGTTGTCCAGTTTCATGTGAGTTTGCCCAACTTATTTATGCGTGCATTAGATTCCCAAGTGTCTTGGGACTGCTGCTGTATCTAACCATCTGCTTCAAATTATTAAGACCTGGTCTTTCCAGCAACATATATCAGTTTCATGTATTAAGTTCAATCATGCAATAAACTGATTTTAATAGCAAGCCTTCTCTTCAATTTTTCTTTTTATGTTACAATAAGTCTGTTGAGAGGCAAAACTGGAAATGCGTCTCTTCCGAAAATCTTAAAAGAGTCATTTCACTGAATATCTTAACAAATCAGCAAGTTGGTTAGAAATGGGCATGTATTCAACACTAATCATGCCTTGCTCCAACTTTTCTTTGACAAAGTGTCGATCAACTTCTACGTACCTTGTCCTATCGTGATGAACAAAATTTTGAATGCTGATTGTTGTTTTGTTGTCACAAAAAGCTGCATAGGATCCTTGAATGTTATTTTTAATTTTTCCATCATGCGTCTTATACAATTGAGTTCACATACTCCTTGAGTCGTGGCTCTATACTCTGATTCTTCACTATTTCTTGCAATAACGAACTGTTTCTTGTTGCTCCAAGTCACCAAATTTCCCCACACCGAAGTGCAATACCCAGATGTAGATTTCTGTCAGTGATAGATCCAGCCTAGTCTGCATCAGTGAAGGCCTTCACTCGTCGATCACTGGTTTTTGCGAAAAAGAGATCTCTACCCGGAATATTTTAAGTATCTCAAAATTCTGTATACGACACTAGATGACCCTAACATAGGGAGTGCATATACTGACGTACTAAACTCACATCAAAATCAATATCTGGGTGAGTATGAGACATAAATAAGTTTCCCAACAAGATGCTGATGTCTTTTTTTATCCGCCGGTTTTCCTTCGAACATCCTCTTCTTATACCCAACTCAATTGGAGTTTTACTGGGTTTGCAGCCAAGCATGCATGTTTCTTCTAGAAGGTCTAAAGTTTATTTTCGTTGGGAAATCGAAATACTTTTTTTGCTTCGAACAATTTCCACCCCTAGAAAGTATTTCAGAAGTCCAAGATCTTTGACTTTGAGTTCTTTAGCTATCATCGACTTGATATCTTCAATATCATGGCGATCATTCAATGTTACAATGATGTCATCAGCGTATACTATAAAAATAGTGATGCTTTCTTCCTTCGAATGTTTCAAAAAGGGTATGATCTGCTTGCCCCTAGCTATATCCGTATTTTTTTATTGCCTTGGAAAACCTTTCAAACCATGCACGTGGTGACTATTTCAACCCATAGAGAGATTTGTTGAGTTTACAACAGTCTGCTTTTTCAAATCTTCGAGGTTGGCTTATATAGACTTTTTCTTCGAGTTCAACATTCAAGAATGCATTTTTATATATCAAACTGATGCAATGACCAGTCAAGATTTGAAGAAGATATGAGAAAGCAGACTGTTTGTAAACTCAACATGCTAAGGATAGAAGAATCCTAATAGTGTTGAGCTTTGCGACTGGTGCGAATGTCTAGGTATGATCAATGCCATAGGTTTGAGTGAATCCTTGGCTACCATTTTGAATCCTTATAGTGTTGAGCTTGGCGACTTGTGCGAATGTCTAGTATGATCAATGCCATAGGTTTGAGTGAATCCTTGGCTACCAGACGTGCTTTGTGCCTTTCAGTTGAACCGTCTGCCTTGTACTTGACTTTAACACCCATTTGCATCCCACTGTGTTTTTCCCTTTTGGCAATTCAACCAAGACAGAATCCTTGGCTACCAGACGTGCTTTGTGCCTTTCAGTTGAACCGTCTGCCTTGTACTTGACTTTAACACCCATTTGCATCCCACTGTGTTTTTCCCTTTTAGCAATTCAACCAAGTTCCATGTCTGATTCTGTTTTAACGCATTCATTTCTTTGAAAACTGTTGTTCGCCAGTCAGGAATTGTTAGTGCTTCTTAGATAGACCCGAGAATCATCACACTTGATAGACTCGAGGTAAAAGCACGTAATGCATTAGATAAATTTGAATAAGATACAAAGTTAGAAATTGGGTGTTGAGTGCAAGATCTCACACTTTTTCTGACTGCAATTGGAATATTAATATCATGACAAGTACCTGATCGAGAATCTACCACTAGTTTGTTTTGTTGGCTTAGATTAGAACTCACAATGTGCATGAACAAAGGCTGTACACCAAAATGTTTTTAAGGGAAGACTGTTGGAGTTGGACAAATGTTGATATGATCTTCTAAGAAGAGATAACGGGGTGTCAAAGTTGATGGTTCGACTGGGTAGGCAATCAATGAGATATGCAACATTAAGGATGACATCCCCCATAGGTACTTTGGAACATGCATGGTAAACGTGATGGCACGAGTGACTTCTAATGAATGACAATCATTGCGTTCTGATACCCCATTTTGTTTTGGACTATCGACAAAAGAACTCCGTTGGATTATGCCTTGATGCCATAGGTATTCCCCGATAGCAGTATTGGAATATTCTTTACTGTTATCAGTTCTAAGGATCTGAGTACGGCTTGGAATTGAGTTTGGACCATTTGGTGAAACGTTTGGAAGGTTTTGTTGGCATCAGATCTGTTATGAAGAAGTTATACCAAAGTCGCTCGCGTGTGGTCATCAATGAAAGTTATGAAGCCATTGTTTCCCATGGGATGTAGCGACTGATGAGTGACCCCAAATGTCACTGTGGATCAATGAAAAAGGTGTACAAGGTGTATAAGGTTTGTGGGGAAAAGATAAACGAGTATGTTTGGCTAATTGACAAATCTCACAAGTAAGAAAACCAATATTTTTATTATTAAATAATGATGGAAACAATCGTTTCAAATAAGAAAAACTAGGATAACCTAAACGATGATGCCATAGCATTATTTCCCTAGAACTAGAAACAAAATGAGAAGCTACACTAGACACTAGAGCCTGCTGATTTCTTGGCGGAGCAAACTTAAGATAGTAGAGGCCCATAGTGAATCTTAGCAATGCCAATTGTCATCCCCGATTGGTAGGTCCTTAAAAGTACAAGAACAAGGCAATAATTTAGCAACACGATGATTATCATGGGTGAGTTTATAAACATAAATCAAATTGGAAGAAAGAGAGGGAACATGAAGCACATGTTTTAGCATAATATCCTTTGAGAGTTGAATATCACCAACTCCAACAACGAGACTTAACGAACCATCAACAATCTTAATATGAGAGTGACTCGAACTACGAGTATAAGAACAAAAAGGCTCAAGTCTCCTGTCATGTGATCGGAGGCACCAGAGTCAATTATCCAAGATGGTTGAAATGATACTCTAAAAAATGAGTGGAATTTATAAGATTGAGTCAAAGAATAATACCCAACAGTGGTGTTTGATTGTTGACTAAGGAATTTTGGCCTTGTTTTAATTCTCTAAGCTTTTAACGTAGCTCAAATTATGAGAAGATTTTCCCATGTCAGAATTCATTTTTCGAACCGGATCCCACACTTCTTTTGTGGTCTGAAACCAAAGATAGCGACCTTTGATGTTTTAGTTCCATGGAGTTGATCAGCCAGCCAAGCACAATTGAATTTTCTGCCATCCAGGTTTTATACAAGGAGTCAGTTGATTTGGGTGCTGTAAGGTTGCCCAAGAGATAGCCAACTTCCATCGGCTGCAAATAACGATCTTGACTGATTGGGCCCATTGTAAATAGTTTTAGCCATTTGTTTGTGGGGAATGATATGCAGCGATGAAAAATCACCTTCGGAAAGGGAGGAATTTTCTGTTGGGAGCTTGTCGCCTTGGATTTTAGAAGCATAAGATTTGTTTGCATCGGAATCGGAAGACATTGTTTATGTCGATGGAGAAGAACCCTTCGGCTCTTGATACCATAAAGAATAAATTGAGAGAGGAAAAATATATGAGAAATATTTCCCCTATCATCTGCAGCGTACAATACACAATTATATGATATAAGGCTAGAGCTCAAATTATCCTACCAAAGTTCAAAGATACAAAATACATTATTTAGCTTATCAAATCACAATCAAATATTTTTAAATATTTAACCAGATTCATTCTAATCTTCACACAATTTAAGATTTAATCATGGTCATGAGATCATATTCAACAGAACTGGAACTATGTTTCCATATGTCGACCACTTAGCAATTCAACAGAACTGGAACTATGTTTCCATATGTCGACCACTTAGCATGTGGCTCGACCGGATGCCTAACGTGCATAGACATAACTTCTTTTTGTAACTTAATTTGAACAGGTGACATGTATGACATACATTGCATTCCTGCCTTTTACTTCTTGTGCTGTGGATTCTGTGCTGCCTTCTACTGGTGCAAGGATGACCACCTAATGTGGATGTTTTAAAATGGCAATGTTTTTATACACGGCTCATATTTTTTTATTTCTCTGTTAAAATGATTTCAAACTTCTTAACTGATGTTAAATTTTGTGTTTAGGTACTTTATGACTCGGATGGATTCTTGGAAAAGAACAGAGATCAATTGCAATTTGATGTCATTCAATTACTCTTGTCATGCACTAGTCGGCTTCCTCGGTTGTTTACATCTCTATTGCTTAAAGAATCCCAGTTAGCTTGCGAACAGCAAAGTGCGGCCACAAAATTCAAGGTGTGGCTTTTTCTCCCATTCCTAGCCCCATTTATTACTGGACCACTTACGCCAAAAGAATAAAAAGTTGGAAACAACTGGATAACTGCACTTCGGCAGACGGAAAAATGCTGAAACTGTTGAGCTAATTCTTCTTTTAGCGTAATCAGTATGTTGGATAGTATGAAATAATCATAGCGTCCACCCTTCATGTTTCCCTTTGGGCATAAACTTAATTGATAAAGACTTTCCGTGCAAGTTGCATGAGTTAAGAATGTTTTTTTACTTTCTTTCGAGATTGCAGGGTCAGCTATTTAAATTAATGAGTCATCTTGAAAGCACAACGCCACACTTTATTTATTGCATAAAACCAAATACTAAGCAGCTTCATGATGAGTTTCAAAAGGATCTTGTGCTCAAGCAGCTCAGATGCTGAGGGGTTAGGATTTCAAAATCAGGTTACCCCACTCGAATGGCACATCAAGAATTTGCAAGGAGGTATAATGTGGCTATCTTAATTTTTTTAGTCACTCCTTGTGGTTGTATTGATATTTTATAATCTGCTGGGAAGGATTTCAGGTATGGCTTCCTGCTTCCAGAAAATAATGTTTGTCAAGATCCTTTAACCACATCAGTTGCCATTCTGCAGCAGTTTGATATCCTCCCAGAAATGTATCAAGTCGGTTTCACGAAACTGTACTTCCGTGCAGGACAGGTGTGTTTTTGTGTTTGTGACTTTGTGTTAGGTTAGTTTCTAATATTTATTGTTCTTGCTCTTCTTATATGGCCGCAAAGATTTGGATCTTGATAGTTTGGCTTTCATTATATTGTATTCCAGGACATGATATTTTTGGATTAATATCAATAAGTAACTGGGTTAAGACCTAACAGCATTACGGAAGTTTTGGTTTGCAGAATCTACTGGAAGTGTAATGAATGTTACTAGTTGACGCACTTCTTTTAGATTTTATGATTAGTTTCAGAAGTTGTAGAAGTTAATACTAAAGCAAAGAATGATTGAATCCGGTTTATCTTTCATCTAGCAATTTCGGTTGATTCTATTATTTTCTGAAGTTACGCATCTGTTGCCAACATTTCCTGGAGATTGCTTATAGGATGTTAGTAGATCTCACAGGTTAGTATGCCTCATCGTCTGTATACTGTGTGCAACAGATTGGTGCCTTGGAAGAAGTTAGAAAACAAGCTTTTCAGGGTTCTCTTGAGGTGCAGAAGTGCTTCCGCAGTCATCGCCCTCTTCGAAATTTCCTTGAAGTCAAGCAAGGAGTGACCAAATTGCAATCATGTAAAACTGATTTTTACTGTAATTTTTCATCATCAAATCAATCAACTCTCTTTGAAATTTTAGAGAGAAGAATACTTTTCTTCTCTGATGATATATTTGAACTAATGCCCCAATCAGATTCTCTCTTTGTTTTTGGGGACAGGTTGTATATAGCTTCAAGAATTATTTGTTGTTTTTATCGTTCTGGCCCTGACTTCTTTGTATTTCCAGTGTTTGGATCAGGATCACATTTGTTAAATGATATAACATTCTTTTTTCATGCCAATTGATCTCATTTTATGCTATTGATGAGTAAAATGATAATTATTTTTTCAGATGTTCGTGGCGAAATATCCAGAAAGGAGTATGGTTTGATTAAGTTGAAAAAGCAGGTAGTAACGAAGGCGTTGGATGAGCAGCTCATGGCGGTTTTGCAAATACAATCGGGTAAGAGTCATCTTTAAGTCCTCATGGGACAATGAAGTATCATTATCCTCACATGCTCTTTTCTGCAGTTATCCGTGGATGGTTGGTTCGAAGACATTTGAGTTGCCTTCACAATGTTAATAAACAGAAAATGTGGAAGAAGGATTCTAAAGTCGAGGTATGGTGTTTCGCAAGCAATAACTTGATGGAACCCTTGGAAACATGTTATTTCTGTTTTTAGATGTTTTTCAGAAACTATAAATATGTAAATATTAAGTAGTCATGTTTTGCAGCATCTGTTTCTTGATAAATGATAAGCTCAATAACCCTAAAAGGGAACCTGACTCCTCGTATTCCTGGACTTTTTTATATTTATATTGCTTTTTATTTAACAAGTTAAATACATTTTCTATTCTTCGCATTTGAGTTAAATTTAACTCTTTTTTACCTTTTTCATTTATCTACATTTGTTTTCTTCTTAAATAAATATTATATTTTACATTTGATTGGTTTTTACCATCCAAATTATTTTTTGCATTGATATTATTTACAAATTATTCTTTTTTTGAACATGTTTTATGAACATTTTTAATTTTTATTGAATTTATTTGTTTTTATGTAATTTTATTTTTATATATCTCTAATTTTGTATTTACTATTATGAATTTTACCATTTTTATTATTATATGCATTATTTTTTATTTAATTTAAGAAGAACATACGCAAAAACTATAAACTACTAACTGATGTTATTTTTCAGTTATTTCAACAAATAAAAATTGCTTTTGACTACTCATCTCAAAGAAACTTGCATCGTTTTTAATCAAATATATTTTTAATTTCATCTTTTGTATTTCTTTTTCAAAAGATTGAATTATTTTCACCCAATACGTAGAAAATGAGACAAGGAAATAAACATTTTACTCCTCTACAACCTATCTAAACTTGGCTTCCTTTTTGAAACCTTTGTTGAGATATAACATAATTAATAATTGATATTCTTTCCTAGGTAAAAAGATATGCATATTGTTATATAAATATAGGTTATTCCATGGACGAGTTTTTAGGAACTGATTGATAGAATAGTCCTATATATGCTGTATCCTAATTTTACTTCAAAACATAATGGAAATATCAATTTATCATCATTCCTGTTAAGATGGTATCAGAGCCCGTTGAAAAAAAAAAACTATAGACACAATCACACACCACCAATTTCCCATTTGTCTTTTAGCCAAACATTAAATTGCTATGTGAGAAGACCCACGTTTGTTGAAAAAAAATCACAAAAATGGCAGAGCAAAGTGGGTCTTCTGGACCCAAATCTGTACCTGTTATTGTTCAATCAGAGGGTGCCTTCAATGCAGGAATTATTCTTACAGAAACAAACTATGATGTATGGTCTCAATTGATGGAGATGCATATTGCTGAACGAGAAAAACTCTCATATCTCATCGGAGAAACAACTCCACCTACAATATCAGAGAAGGGATATGAAAAATGGTATGCAGAAAATCAGAAGATTAAACGATGGCTTTTGATGTCCATGTCTCCAGACATTATGAAACGATATTTACGTATACCTACTGCACGTGAAATCTGGAGTACACTTTCCAAAGTATTTTATGATGGTAGCGATGAGATGCAAGTTTTTTCTTTGCACCAAAAGGCATTTTCAGCCAAGCAAGGTGACACACCTCTCTCCTTATTTTATGGACAGCTAGTAGAAATATTTTGGAAACTTGACCATCGTGATAAAGTAATCATGAAAGATCCTGATGATGTTAAAGCGTACAAGCAATCCATCGAACAATTAAGGGTTCATCTATTTCTAGCGGGCTTGGATAAAATTTTTGATCCAATCCGTCGAGAAATTTTACGTCAGGAACCTCTCTCAAGCTTAGAAGAATGTTACTCCTTGGTTCGTCGTGAAGCCTTGCGCTTTGCTACCTTGAATGACGATGATGAGAAACTCGAAGCCACCGCTATGATAACAAGAAATCAATTCAAACAACCATCAAACGTGCGGCCAAAATCCACCTATCCTAAGAGCTTCAAAAGATCAAGCAAATCCACATCAAGTTGCTCTCATTGCAACCAAACGGGGCATTCAGAAAGTAATTGCTTTGAAATTATTGGATATCCAGATTGGTGGGACCCCACTCGCCATAAGAACTCTAAACGGCCATCTACTGCAGCGATTGCTCAACATACGAAAGATGATGCCACTCCAACAACATCTGCATTGGTAACAACTGCGAACACAGATGGTAAGGTCTTAAATATCTCTTCACATATTTTGAATAATGCTTGGATAATTGATTCTGGTGCTACTGACCACATGACATTTGATGTTACTCAAGTAACAAACCTTAACTCATCTTCACAAAAATGGGTGTCCACTGCCAACGGCAATACTACTCAAGTTGTTGGTAAAGGTTCTTTACATCTGACAAATAATTTGCATCTTGATTCTGTGTTGGTTGTCCCTTCTTTAGATTACAACCTTTTTGTCGGTCTCTCAAATAACTACAGCTCTATCATGTGTTGTAATTTTTTGGCCTAACTATTGTGTATTTAAGGACATTCAGACTCGACAAACGATTGGTTGTGGTGTTAAAAAAGGGAAACTCTACTATTTGGATTTGGAGACCAACATTTCAAACAGATTGCAGCAGGTTTTAGCAGTAGAAAGCTATGCTACATCGAGGAAAATAAAAGAGATTTGGCTTTGGCACCGACGGTTGGGACATGCCTCATTTGGTTATTTAAAAATATTATTTCCTAATTTATTTAAAAATTTGGATATTTCTTTTTTTAAATGCGATGTTTGTGAACTTGCGAAAAGTCATCGCATTTTTTTTCCTCTAAGTTTAAATAAAAGTCAAGCTCCTTTTATGGTTATCCATTCTGATGTTTGGGGACCATCTAAAATTCCTACATTGGGTGGATCTCGTTGGTTCGTTACTTTTATAGATGATTGTACCAGAATGACTTGGTTGTGCTTGATGAAATCAAAATCTGAAGTAAATTTGTTGTTTCAAAAATTTTATACAACAATCCATACTCAATACAATGCTCGAATAAAAGTGTTACGGAGTGACAATGGCAGGGAATATAATTGCTCCGACCTTCACCAATTCTTGGAGAGTCGTGGTTCGATTCATCAAACCAGCTGCCCAAACACGCCTCAACAAAATGGTGTGGCTGAACGAAAAAACAGACATTTGTTGGAGGTTGTTCGTGCTTCATTGATCAATGCCCACATGCCATTATGTTATTGGGGAGAAGCCCTTTTATCTGCCACATACCTGATTAATCGCGTTCCATCCCGATCTATCAATTTTCTAACACCTTTTCAGGCACTTACAGAAGCTGTTGATGGACCTGTAGTCTCTAACTTACCTCCACATGTTTTTGGATGTGTTGCTTATGTTCACCTTCACACACATCAACGTAGCAAACTCATGCCTCGAGCCTTAAAATGTGTCTTTGTTGGATATGCTGATCATCAAAAAGGGTATCGATGTTATCATCCTCCCACTAAACGAATGTTTATTACTAAAGATGTTGTGTTCCATGAAGATATAATGTATTTTTCCGAGTCTGCTTTTCAGGGGGAGTGTCTTGAGGAAATCCAGACTCTTGTACATAACCTCGATGAAGACAGAATTGAAGTTCCCGATACAAATGTAAGTGTTTTGGATTTCAGTGGTGATTCTTTACAAAATGATACAACAGGAGTAGAAGTTTGTGATATAGAAATCAATGGTCAAAACAAGGAAGTAAGTGAGAATCGACACGACCCAGAAAGTCATGATACATCTGATCACGAGCCTCTATCAAGTGACACAACAAAACATCATGAGGACAACGATGTTCCTCATACAGTGTCTGAATCATCTTTGAGACAATTACCACCACGTTCTACTAGAGGTATTCCAAAACTCACATATGAGCCTCAATTGACTAGCAAAGTAAAATATCCCATGAACCATTATATGTCTGGTAATCGCTTGTCAAAAACAAATCAGTCATTTGTAAATCAATTATCTACTGTATCTATACCTAACAGTGTGCAGGAAGCCTTAACTGATCCAAGATGGAAAGCAGCAATGAATGAAGAGATGACCTCCTTGCAAAAAAACAAAACTTGGGAACTTGTAAACTGTCCTGCAGGAAAAAAAACAGTTGGATGTCGATGGATCTTTACCGTGAAATACAAAGCTGATGGCACGATCGAACGTTTCAAGGCAAGATTAGTGGCAAAAGGGTACTCTCAAGCTTATGGGATCGACTATACAGAAACATTCGCCCCTGTAGCTAAAATCAACACAGTCCGAGTCTTGTTGTCCTTAGCTGCCAATTCAGATTGGCCCTTGCAACAATTTGATGTGAAGAATGCATTTCTACATGGTGAACTATCCGAAGAAGTCTACATGGATCTTCCACCAGGGTGCATGATAACTGAAAAACAAAATAAGAAGGTGTGCAAGTTGAAGAAATCATTATATGGATTAAAACAGTCTCCTAGGGCTTGGTTTGGTCGTTTTACCAAAGTCATGACTACCTTTGGCTACAAACAATGCAATTCAGACCACACATTGTTCATAAAAAAAACAACATGGTAAGATTACTGCACTAATAATATATGTGGATGATATGATCGTTACAGGAAATGATCCAGAAGAAACAAAAGCCTTGCAAGAGTACTTGTCAAAAAACTTCGAAATGAAAGATTTGGGCCCCTTGAAATACTTTCTGGGAATTGAAGTATCTCGATGTAAGAAAGGAATATTCCTATCTCAACGAAAGTATGCCTTAGATTTATTACAAGAAACAGGTATGTCAGGCTGCCAACCAGTAGATACACCAGTAGAAGAAGGGCTAAAATTGTGTAATGGGTCAGACCAAGTTCCGGTTGATAAAGGAAGATATCAAAGACTCGTGGGAAGATTGATGTACTTGTCTCATACAAGACCAGATCTTGCGTATGCTTTGAGTATCGTTAGCCAATTCATGCATAACCCCGGTGAACAACATATGAATGCTGTAACTCGTATTTTGAAATACTTGAAATCTTCTCCAGGAAAAGGAATTTTTTTCTCAAAACACAAGTGAACAAAATATAGAGGTATACACAGATTTAGTCACTTGGAGCAATTGATGATAGACGATCTACTTCAGGATACTTCACCTTTGTAAGTGGAAATTTAGTCACTTGGAGAAGCAAGAAGCAGAACGTAGTTGCACGATCTAGTGCAGAGGCTGAATACAGGGGAATGGCCTTAGGAATTTGTGAAGCACTGTGGCTGAAATTTCTATTACAAGACTTGGACTACTATTCGGATAAGCCAATTCAACTATATTGTGATAACAAAGCAGCATGTGATATAGCTCATAATCCAGTTCAACATGATCATACAAAGCATGTTGAGGTAGATAGATTCTTTATTAAAGAAAAACTGGATGAGAAGATTGTAGAACTACCCAAGATTCGATCTGAAGATCAGATAGCTGATATACTAACTAAAGGAGTCTGTAATCGGGTGTTCTTGAAGTTTCTAGTCAAGTTGGGCATGTGTGACATTTATGCACCAACTTGAGGGGGAGTGTTGAGATATAACATAATTAATAATTGATATTCTTTCCT
>NC_133320.1:20724665-20740888 GCF_012295235.1 Primulina huaijiensis | reverse complement strand
AGAATCCAAACATGGAAAACATAGCCAGTCTTCCGTTCTTGATTTACTTTACTTTGAGCTCAGCAAATGTGACAGGATCATCGGCTAAGCCAAGAGGGTCAAAGTACTGGCCACCAGGGTAGAGATCGTTGCCATCTCCAACTCCATCCAAGCCATTGATTCTATATCCTTCCACCAGTCCCATTAAAATAACTTGGAATCCAAGAACTGCAAGATGCTTTGTGCATGGACAAGATTTGGATTGCCCAAGTAGTCCAATCCACCCTCGGTGAAGATCTGGGATCTGGCCTTGAACCACACGGGCTCTTTGAATTCAACATTCAGCCGCTTTTGAAGAACATCAGGGGTGATGCATCCCAGAGCTCCGAGCATGGCCCAACGACCGTGGATCACCTGGACAAAATTTTTAGAATGGGAGCAAGTTGCTAGCATTAATTTACGTAATGATGCTATTTATGCTTCTTGAAAATGGGAGATAGGACTAATACACCATACCTTGAGGCCTCTGTTCTTGGCATAGGCCTCAGGATCAGCTGATAGACCTGCAGTATCCCAACCGTAGTCACCGGGAAATTCTCCGGTCAGGTACGATGGAACCGAAAAGGGTCCCAAGTACTTCACACGATCTGTACCGTACCGTAAGTCATTAACCTGTCAAGTATCACAGACAAATTCATATCGCAAGTGAGTAATATCACTCCCTTTACTTTTATTTTTAATGATTGCATCTGTACATATGGTTGATGTGAATCCAGAAATGTAGTACAAACTTCAAAAATAGTTTATAGTCTTTAACACAGCGCAACGTGTTTTTCCCTATGTGTGCATGTGATTCTTATAATCTTGAAGGAGTACCATGGTGTATTTGCCATTCCCCATTGAGACAACATCTCTTAAAGGATTGACATTCTTGGTTTGACCCAAGAATGGAGTTGCCTGAACAACAGCCGCTGGCAGCCATTGATGCCATTTCTGCTTGTCAAATTTGTTCCTGTGTCTGATTCCCCTTGCTGGAATTTTTTATCTTAGTTTTTTTTTGGAGAATGCAAGTTGAGATATGAGAGGGGAAGATTATATCCGACCACTTCCTTAAAGGAGAATATCGGATGAAGGGATGGTGTAGATTGATTGTTATGGGAATTGTAGCTGTAGATTATATGATCAAACGGCCAATCAATCAGAAGTCTGCTAAAGATTTCTGGCATCTCCAACTTATATCTCTCTGTCCCAGATTTTATCTAGTCAACTGAATAAAATTTTTATTTTACACTGTTAAATTTTGATTTTAGTGTTAAGCATGTTGCTTATTTTATTAGATTTGTTTCCAACGCAAATTAAATAATAATAATTGTGGAAACAAAAGATGAAGTGGTGTTTGTGATATAATATATCGTACAAAAGAAACCAAAAATTGTAACACTTCGGACCTTAATCAATATATTGTAGAAATTATCAAACTAAAACTTTAATTTCCTCCAGCTTGATCAATAGTATAAAGGATGGATAGATAAAAACATAAAATTATTTAAGATTTTTTTTAAAAAAAAGTAATAACCATTTTAACTTGAGTTTGTACAATGGTATTTAATATTTTAATTTTTAAGTTAATTTTTTTGACTAAATCAAAGTTTTTTACCAAGGGCCAAAATGCTATTTCCCTTTAGAAGTATTTTCATTGATTTTACGTTTAGGAGATTGCGCATTGATTATGTAGTAGAATTTGTGAAAATGTGCATGCATTTCTACTGCAGAATAGTTAAGATATGGATTAAATATCACTGTACATATGCTAGGTCTAAACCAAAAAAAAACTAACAAGAAAAAAACTAATGCAACTACATCTAATACTATTCAGCAGAACCAGAACTCCTGAGTCGATGTCTCCTCCTCGCGTACCAAATAAAATCACCAGAAAAAAAATCCACAACCAAGCAGCAGAGCAAGACATGTCACCTTAACTAAGATGTGCCAAGTCAAGAAGGTCGGGTATTCGGAAAGTGTTGGCTGCACCTAACTTCCTTCGCTCCTCGGAGTTTTCATCTTCATTGCTGTCATATTCTTCATCATTGTCATCTTCGCAGCCATATGGTGATGGAGGTGCATTTATGCTTCTGGATTGGCAGTGAGTGTTGGCAAGCATACTAACTTGGCCAAAATGGGATATTTCAATCACAACAGTGTCATCATCCATTGGAAGTGGTTGTTTCCAAGGTTCACCGTCAATCCTCATGAATGTGTGGTCGGTTGCGCCCTTGTGAAACTCGAAACGAATTCTGTTTGCCTATGTGTGCATAAAGAGATTGATATTCAGGTAAAATATGCATTGCAACTATTGATGCGTCACACTCAGTCCTCAGAGCATATTTATTGATTGATTCAAATTTACCTGAGCAAGGCGAGTTCCATGACCCTTTGGAGCTAGCAAGACAAGTCCATGCCATGCATCTCGAAAACCAACCACTTCAATAAACCCATCATCAACATATGGAGGAGTTAAGTCCCTCTGTTAAAAATATGAACCAGAAACCTATATGTTATTAGGAACGAGGTACACATCAAAATACATCTGGATTCAAGCTATGTTGTAATGCCAAATGCATGTTTAAATATGTGCTGACCGAATGAAGCTTCTTCCTACTAGGTCTTCCCCAAGGATTAAAACCCCCTGAAAAACTTGGCAAGTTAAGGCAGACAATGGACCTGATGCTGTGTATAAATAACAAAAGTACGTGAATTAGCTGACAGTTTAAGAACATTACTAGAGTCTGGATACAAGGCATTAGATAGGATATTAATGTGCTACCTCTGAGGTATATGAAGATCTATCCATTCACCCGGATTTTTCATTATTTTGACCTTTGTTAACTGGGCTATGTTTCTGTGAACAGAAGAAAGTTATCACACTCCAGTTATTAAGATGAACTTGAAAAAAAAAATCGCGGGCCAATGGAAAGAAGCAGTTTGGTAGGCAAATGCATTTGACATTGTAAATCTAAACAACTATGTTATCCTTGAATAGAACAATAAGGTCAGAAAAAATCAAACAGGAAGTTGGAAGATTGGTGATGGAACCTTGAAGATGGATGCAAGAGAGATGCACAAAACCATCCTTGTTTACAACCAAGCTTTGCATAAGTACTCTGGGGAAATGAAGAAAAACAAATATAAAACAGAATTACCCTAAAATTAAATGTGGGATGAACAAATTCAGCAGAATACCACATATAAAGAATCATGAGCTACAACCAACAGGTAGGGTCCATAAAATACCCATCAGAGTTACTACTCTAGTTTGACTTCACCGATCTAATAAGAATTTCTGTTCACTGCCTAACCATTTATGTTATGCAAATGCTGCAATGTTTTAAGAATATGGAAACGGTTCATACTTTCTTAAAGTGTGACTATTGATTTGGTAACCAAACTCTCCAAAAGAGAGGACAACACGGAAGCAGGAATGTCAAGCTTATATTAAGGAGTCACCCTTAATTAGAGACTAGAGTCAACATAAGATTTGAAACCCTTAAAACAGAACCAACGCACTTTCAATTAACATGCCTAATTCTGCAGCCAATCGTAGAAATGCTGTGTTTCTCCATGTTCATACATGCAAGAATTAACTTCCTCCAAATTATTTTCCAACCGTATCACATAAAATAATCAAAACAAAATTGTCAGAAATTTCATTTTTATCATACCAAGAAGATAAGTGCACATGATTAACTAATTGATCATCTAATGTGGTAACTGGTAAGTAATAAAGAGTAATGCACCTGATTAACTAATTGATTTTTAAATTTCTCAGGGTGTAGCTTTCTCTCGGAGTGAAATACATAAGAAACTTGAGCATCCATTCCTGTAAGGGAAAATTTAAATGAAGATCCCAAATTAACAGCAAGAATTCAGGTACTCTGGATATGCATACGTCAGCAAGAAAACAGAATCTTAACTATGCCAAATGATTACATATATAGGCAATATTGCCCCTAACCTAAGGTTAAAAAAACAAAGTTGGCATAGTCGGATTTGAAAGAGTTTCAGAAGATTCTTGAGACTTATCAAAGAGATGGACATAATCACAAAATTAAGACTTAAACGGAGAAAAGAACAGGAAACAAAAACTTACCCATGCTAAAATAATTCCAAAATCCACCACGAAATGTAAGGAATCCCTCCTGAAATGTACATGTTGAATATAATTAGTGCACTTCGGAGCCCAGGCTAACCCCATTAAAAATTTATGCATTGATTGCACATATTATAATCAAGCAGGATTGATTATAAAAGATTTATCAGTTCTTTTCAGGTTCGTGTTAGCACATTTTGAGTTCTCTCTTATAAATGGAATTACTTTATGTGCAGGTGGTAAGGAGATAAATAGCAGAAGGCTTTACATCTCATGTTTTATATTGCAAAACCTGTATATTGGTGGTATGCATTTCATGTACAAGATATAGTTCGCAACCTTAGGAATTGTAAAATGAAAGGAGAGGGATTTATACAAAGTCAAATAAATAATAATAGTGAAGTCAAAGCAGAAGAAAAATACCAGCGAAGTCAAGTACCTCATTTAATTCATCTCTCGAGGAGACACGGTGAAAGGCATGCAATGAGTGGGGTAGCTCAAGAGGTGCAATGGGATCACATGAACCTTCTTGGAGAGCTCTCATCCGCATGAGAATATGCCAGCTGAATGTGAATAGAATAGCTCATAATTTATAATATATTATATGTCTATTTAACAAAGACATGAAACTCTGGTCCATGTACGTTTATGTAGAATGGCAATGTGATGGAAAAGGATGACTTTAAATTTTTTTTAAGCCGATCAATTAGTAGCATAAAGTGCCCCATACTCAAAAATACATCCCAACATCACTCAGCAGCACATCATATGATCATCATAAAGAAGTCTCTGAAATTCACAATGGATCAAGCAGTGAAGAAGTTTGATGGTCATCAAAGTCCAATCTTTACATGAGATTCATTAAAACCATAATCTGGAACTCATTGACAGTAAAAAAATAGAGATGTGATAAGTTTTTGGGAATCATACACTCAGTATACAGATCTCCTCTCAGCACACTACTCTACTAAATACAAAACATTTTGAAGTACATGCAACTAAGTTGCCAAAGTTACAACAAACCTATTAAACTGTACATCAAAAACATAATTCCAAGCGCTGAAAATTTTAGGATTCAATCTACAATGTGTTCTTGAACAGTAGAACTACAATAAGATCCCCATTTTTTAAGTAGCACTTCAAAGCTTATCTGTTGGGAACTACTTTTCAAATAGAAACGATAAAAGTTCACGCTTTAACATGCACAACCTATGCATTCCGACTTCACACAATTTATATCTCCAGATAGGACACTAACTAGCAGAGCATGCAGAGTGAACATAGAGCACGGACATCAATAATTTAAAAAATAAAACATAATAACCATAAAAAATAACTTTACACCTGAAACCTGAACAGGTTCCTCGACATGAACAAGGAAACTGTATACTTGTTGAATAGTATAATAACAGGAAGTAGAACATGTTTACCTGTCGATTTTCATCTCTTTCGCATCCTTTACTTGATCCAAAAATAACTTAACAGATTGATAGTTTGTGCCAGGATTTTTCTTCCCCTAAAAAATAGCAATTAAGTTTTAGTACAACCACGTTATTCATGTAACAAGCATGTTGATATTATATTTTGCTGATAGTCAAACTAAAACTTCTTTTCATACACTAGATCAAAGCTGTGTTACTGGTGGAAAAGAATCAGAGGCAGACAATAATTTTCTGCCATAACTAACTAACACAGAGGAGAATTCAGAGGTAGTTTCGGAGAGGGAAAGAAGTTGAGGAGGCTCAACAAGAAGATACGAGCATGGTTCGCAATCGCGGTCGTGGAGACCGTCGCGGAGGTCACCGTTCTAGTTCTCATCACATTTAGCAGAACGGTCACGACGCGGATATTTTTTAAAAATTAATATAAATTGAAAATTTTGGAAAAATATTTAAAAATATGTAAATCAAAATAAATATCATTTAAATAAATTATTTGATTAAAACAATATAGTAAAATTCAAGATTTTGAAAAATAAAATATGCCGAAGCTAAAAATATATATCAATGCCGTGAGTTCAGTTGAGGTGTTGACATTCCCCACAAGTTATTTTATATAATTTTGGTGTGTTAAGAACTAAGCAATGATTAGCGGCCATAATAAGATATCTATATAACTCACCCAACCAAATGAAAAAGGAAGATTGTTCCCAGTTCCTAGTGGCATTGTAGCAATTGGTGGTGGTTGTGCCAGCTTAAGATCACAAACTACTCCAAGGATCCACCCAGCTGTACCATCCCCACCAGCAACCTACAAAGTTAATTATGTATGAACTGATAAATGAATGTAACATGACCCGATCACATAGTTTTTGGATTTAATATTTCTGTATGAACTATGTATCCAATGACCGGAACTTTGACCAAAACTATATCTCGAGAAAAAGAGTTTTAACTGAGGTTACAAGAAACAGTGACTTACTATGATTCTTAATCTCCTCAGAATATCGGCAGACAAACTATCACCATTTTGCTTATGCTTTTCTAAATTGAAATAGAGCTGGTGCAGCACTTCGTCGGGTTTCTTTTCTCCCAAATCAAGCACCTAAAAAATAAGAATCCGAAACTCAAAGTTTAAGTAAAGATCTCTCTCAATTTCTTTTGGCAGTTCTTCCATGGATTTGAGCAGCCAAACCACAGACACACGCAAATGAAAAAAGCAACCTGATTTCTGTTGAGAAGAGAACAGTATGTATGTAGAAGTTCACCGCCCAGCTGCCCACCACTTTTCGTATTAATGAACACGATCACAGGACACGAAGGAACGTGACATCCTTTTACCGTTTCTGATTCAGGTAGAAGTATGTAATCCGGAATGTAGTGCTCATACAATATTTCCACTTCTTCAGGATTTCCAACAGCACATTCTTGACTGAAATAAAACTCAGATAAAATTCAGGTCTAGTTCAGCATAATGAAGGCTGAAACGTGTAAAATTATGAAAGCAAAACAAGATCTTTCGTCCTTTCCGTTTTCCAAACTACTGAAGGTTGGACGAACATATTGCTCAAAAAATTTGCTCAACACCAGGACATAGTTGAACCATTTATCAATTTGAATGCAATTCTCTCGTGCAATCCTGACAAATAACACTCACTTTTTACTAAAAAAAGTGTGAACCGATTGTTTCAGCTCCTTGGCCTTCATTTGTGCCACCATGGACATGCTAAAAAGTTCAGCGAAATTGAAACAAAACCTGCCCACAAAACCCATATTATATTTCTTTCTGATCGCCGATACAAACTAGTCGAAACAAAAAATAAAATAAAAAAGATATGATATAACCAAAAAAAATCTAATAAATAAAAAACCACATGCCCATAATGCTTCCTTACCTGACAAACAATTCAGCTGGTAATCCACAGCCAAAATCAAAATTCCAACGTAAAACAATAATTTCCAAAGGATGATCAGTTTCAAGGTCAACTGAAGGCAGTTACGTACTCACTTTCAAAACCAGATATTCAAATCTGATGGGTTTCACGCTTTTGGTTACAATATGCTGATTGACAATCCTCAGATACAGTGATTTATATAGGATCGTCCGAAAGACAGAAAACGCGTGATTGACAGAGATTGGATGAAACAGATTTTGTCTGGACGTGATTGAATTGAATCGACACGATGTGGAAATTTAATTGCTCTGACTCGATTGACGAATGAAGAAGGATTTGGATCGGAAGCTTCGCAATTAAGGACGGGACTGGTTCGCGCCGTCTTCCTGCTTTTCTTGACATGGATGGATTCATACTATCCGAATCCAAGCCAACTTTTGGAATCTCATCTGTTTTTATTAGATTCACTATATCTTAAGGGAATCATTGTAATATTTTTATTTCAATTAATATAAAATATATTTTTTATTTTTCGATTTTGATAATAAATTATTTGGTTAAGAATACAAAAGAAAAATAATCAATAACAAAAAACTTTAAGATAGCAATTTAAACATTTTTCTGAACTCATGTGTTTAACCGATTAGATCCAATCACTTGTGACCATCGATGAGCTTTATGCTACCACAAATAGAGTAGTTTTCACGAATCTTTATCCGTGAGACGGATCAACCCTACTGATATTCACAATAAAAAATAATATTCTTAGTATTTCGTGGATGACCCAAATAAGATATCTGTCTCACACAAGTTTTTGTCTTACAAATATCTTAACAGAGACAAATTAGTGTGACGATGAATTTTTTCCATTTCCAAAATATCTGTTTTAATTTGACATGATAAATTAATTTTATATATCAAAAAATTTTAAAGTTTACAAAGTTAATTTCTAATTATTTTAATAATAATACTTATACAAAAAAAACTATAGAAACATGCAACGTCTGCAGAAAAATACTATACTTAATAAAACAAGATATCATTTTTGTAAATACTTTTTGTTGAAATGATTTTCATAATTTATGAAAATTATCTCAAAAACCACTTCCATAAAAGTTATTTTCCTTAATCAAACCTTAATCATAGCTAAATTTAATATAAATTATTAGAATATTTTATAATAAAAAAATATATATAATAAATTTATGTTGAATAACGCACGTACAAATCGGGTGTGCTAGTATTATTTATTATCGACAATGTGCACGTATGTATATCTGTTGCCTTCAACAATTAATAAAATTACTTTAAAATTTGGAACATTGATTTCTTTTTTCCAGCAAACTCCAAAGCTGTTACATCACTTTAATTATCGAATAAGTCTCTTGTGAGACGACCTCACGAATTTTTATCTGTGTGACGAGTTAACACTATCGATATTCACAATAAAAAGTAACATAAAAAATAATATTTTTTTTATGGATAACTCAAATAAGATATTCGACCAACAAAATTGATCCGTGAGACTGTCTCACAAGAGTTTTTATGTTAATTATATGGACAAAGTCAGTCACCTTTCTCGAGGTTCTCGATTTTGTACACGATTACATATTGTTTTTGAGATTATAAAACTAGTTGAAATATATTTTTGAAATTAAAGTAAGTTTGTAATAGTTTTATAATCTAAAAAATAACGTGTAACCCGTAACTCTCGTTGTATATATAACAAACTCGGATTTTGAAGGGGCTGCTTGCAATAATTTTAAAAAAATCATAGATTTCAGATAAGTCCAAAAAATATTTATTCTATCGTTCTGCTTTTACTTTCTTTTTTTTTTTAAGAATAAAAAAATTATGTTTTAAATAAAGTACCAAGTATTTTTTTCAATGGAACCATGCGGTTTTGGGTCCAAAGTCAATCTTATTTTAGTAGAACTAAAAAGAATGCCGGTAAAAGGTTTGGAATTGATAAATTGGATCCGGCCCAGCCCAATAACAATCTTCTAGGACCCAATTCCAGGCCCAAAAACTGAAAACAGCAACATAAAGTTGCTTATTTTCACTAGAGACATTGTACATAATTTATGGTTGAATAAACATGGGAAATAACGATGATTTTTTTTGGTCAAGGAAATCAAGCTGTTAGCAAACAATATTAAATACTAGAATACAAATATAGGGATAATTATCAATGTAGTCCATCATTTTAGGTAATGTTCTCGATTTAGTCCTCTATTTTTCGATTGACTCGAATTAAATTAAGTATCGATTTTTCGTTTGTTTTCTGGATTTGATCATCCCATTAATTTTAGCATTAAAATGGATTGGATGGAATTTAGAGGATAATTCTCTATATAGTCTCTCATTTTATTGTACTTTCTCAATTCAGTCCCGAGTTAATCCTTCATTTTATTTATTTTATCCGATTTAGTTAATTTTTTTTTTTTGCCAAATGAAACATGTACACACGTCGATAATTTTGATATATCAAATTAGATACAATATAAACATGAATATATTTTTAAACAAGGAAGATATGGAAGTAATTGTGATGAGTTGAAAAAAAAATCGAGGGAAAAAACTACTAGCAAAGATTGAAAATGAAAGCTTGGGTAACTACGGATAGATTCAAGGAAGGTTAAGATCGTGTCTGTCGCCTACTTCTAAAATACCATTTTTTTTATATTTCTCGATTTTAGTTATTATGAATTAAATGTTTATTTTTTTTATTTTTTATCGTATAATTAACCTGAAACTAAAACGAAAAAAATTATGTAAAATGAAGGATTAACTCGGGACATTTGAAAAAAATTTGATCGAGTAGATTGAGAAAATACATAAAAATGGAGGACCAAAAAGGAATTTTTAGAAGCTGTGGCTCACTTGTTAATAAGGAAACTAAATCTATGAATGAATGCGTCCCCTAAGCTTCCCAGCTGATCTGATCTCCACCCAGTCAACCTTCCAATTAGAAGTAACCCAATCAAAACCCTAACCCCCCTATTTTCCCACCGAAAATGCAGCACCTCCCGCCGGATTCCGATCTGCCGTCGCTCGCCTCCATCAAGGTCCGGTCCTCCTCCCCTCGCTTCCCACCTCCCACCACCCCTCTCGCCACTGAAACCCCTACCGCCAACGCCCAGCGCAAGATCGGCATCGCCGTCGATCTAAGCGATGAGTCCGAACTCGCCGTTAAATGGGCAGTCCATAATTACATCCGCCCAGGAGACGCCGTCATTCTGGTGCATGTACGCCCCACCTCCGTCCTGTACGGCGCTGACTGGGGATCTGTTGATCTTTCTATAGTCGATACTGGCAACGAGGAATCTCAACGAAAGCTTGAAGACGACTTTGACGCTTTTACAACCTCCAAGGCGGCTGATCTCGCTCAGCCGCTTGTGGAGGCGCACATACCGTTCAAAATTCACATTGTGAAGGATCATGACCTGAAAGAGAGGCTTTGTCTGGAGGTTGAGAGGCTTGGATTGAGCGCATTGATCACGGGGAGCAGGGGATTTGGTGCGGCGAAGAGGGGACATAATGGGAGGCTCGGGAGTGTGAGTGATTACTGCGTGAGACATTGTGTGTGTCCCGTGGTCGTCGTGAGGTATCCTGACGAGAAGGATATCGCGGAGGGCAACCGTCCCGTTGTTTCTGTGGGATCTGCGGAACAGTTTGAGGAGGAACATCAGGTGGATCATGCTGCTGCTACTGGTGATCGAAAAGGTCAGCCATACCCTTTTTTCAAGATTTTTCAGTTGAATATGTATAAGTTGTTTATATTGCGTTTTCCCCCTATTTCACTGTTCAATTTTGCGGTTGTGCATGCACTGAGCGTAGCTGGTTGGCATTCTTTATTTAAAAGTCGTCTATTGAATAGTTGATTATTTGGTAAATGAGAGTTATTGAATAGCACTTTGTCACAATTGCACATCTATTCCCAATAATTTGTTGAATGACATATAAATTCAAGAAGATCTCCCAATGGAGTGTTTTTGGTTTGCGTACTTCATTGGCACTCTTGTCCTTGTTGGCAACCTGGAAAAGGAACGCGAATACCATTGGGTTGATCATGCACACTGATCAGTGAGTGGAGGGCTCCTCAGTTTCCAGCCTGTTAATGTTACAAACCACATCGATTTTGCAAGCAATTATACAATTTCACGTAAGCTTAAGACGTTCTTTTGGGTTTTGACTCTTCTGTTAGAAATATGCCATAAAATACGTCTTGGTGGACAAATGATAAATGCTCTATTCAATCTGCAGTGCAAAATATAAAAGTTTATTCTGTCATTAATATGTTCAAACTATAGCTCCTTTTGCTCCCTATCAATCTAAAAAAACAATGGTGTCAGATGTTTGTCTCAATATGCTGTCGTAATTTATCTTAGTCTACTCATACGACAGACAGATGTCTGCCGAACCTTGACTTTAGCTTGTTTGTTTTTTGTTAATGTACATTATGATTGGAATGCTGAAATTAAAAAATATCTCAATTTTGGAAAGTTTTAGAGTTCTTATTTCCTATTACACTCAAAATTCCTTATAGAAAAACACTCGTGCTCATAAGTAATCACAACACTTTGTGTCCGGAACATTGCATTCTAAGTGATTGAGGTTTGCCAAATTAAAAAAATCTAGTTATTAAAAGTGCTAGAGGCATGCTCGTAGTGCAAAGTGCTGCAAGGCGCAAGTTAAGGAGCAGCCCTTAATGAATCATGTGTCTCAGCATTGAAAAGCAATAGAATGTTTTAAAAGCTTGAGGTGCTTCTTGAGTGCCTAAAATGCAGGGATTGTGAACATTTGGTGAAGTGCATCAAATTTGTTATCGATGATCGATATTTTGGAAAGTAATCATTGGATGTTATATATAATAGTATTTTGTATATCTAAATTCAAAATATTATGTTTTAATGTTTTTGGATTAGGTGTGATCGACTAGGTTCTGACATAGTTATTGCAGCACACGAGGTATGCGCCGAGAGGCGGCAGCCTTTTAGTGAAGGGTTCATCTCGATGTTTAAATCTCTTGGCACTTTTTAGTGTGCTTCACATATTAATGATTATGGGCTCATGGTGCTTATGCACCCATTGACGTCAAGCTTGATTTGCTCAACATTCCAATCCCGATCACAATAAAAGTAATGTTTTTGAAAAAAAATTGTGACAGTGTTATGATCTAATGGGAGGGTTCAGCCTATTTGGTGTGAAATTTGTTCGCATTGTTTCGTGTTGGGACTTATTTCAAAAGAACAAAGCTTATACACTGACATGAGCTATCAAGATGCAAATAATAAGCTGATAAGCTTTGGTCATTGGGATGAAATGGATTTGGTTTGCATTAGTAATTAGTAATAATTATGACGATTAGAATCGATTATGGTTGTTTTCAAACTTGTAGTTTATTATTGTCACCAGCACTTGAACTCATTATCACATATCAAAAATAAGGTGAGCATTTCTTTGGCTGTACTTGAATCACAGAATTTTGATTCATCGTCTCTTGAAAGATCTTCATGTTTTTGCTAGGAAAAACTATGAATTCAGTTTAAAACAAATATTTCCTTCTTTGTATGAGAGAATATTATTTTCTACTTTCATTCTTTTCCCCCTGAAGTATCTAGAGCTTTTTTCAAGTCTTCCTTTTGTGTTCTTTTGGTGACATATTTGGTAGCCATTATTATCTCTCCTCATAGTTGTCAATAGCCCCCGTAGCCCTCGTTATAGCGAATAGCGTAGCGAAGCGACACCACATCGCTACGGACCGCTACGCGCCATGGATTTTGCAATAGCGCTCACTCTCCTCGCTTTTGGCACTATAGCGACAATCGCGATAGCTGAAATAGCGGCGTTATTGCAAAGCAAAGCTGCATGCTTATTTTCTGTCCTTTTTTTTTTCTTTCTAATTTTGGTTTTTTTGGCATGTACTTCGTTAAGTTTTTGCTGTAAATTATATTTTTCTGCATTTTTTGCTTTATTTTTGTGTCTTCTATGATATTTAAATGAAAAAACTTAAAATAATTTCAGGTTTTAGGATTTTAAAATTAAAGTTGAAGGAATATATGCTGGAAATTAAGGTTTTTGAATTGATGTTACTATATGCTATATATTATATATTTATATAATTGTGACGTTTTACTTTCAAATAACTCTCGCTACGCTATTCGCTATGCGCTATAGCCATGAGCAACCTTTGCGCTACGGGGCGCTTTGAGCGATTGACAACTATGTCTCTCCTCTTAACCAGCTTGCTATTTAAAAGACTTGTACATCTGAGCTTTGACTGAATCTTGATGTTTATTCAAAGCAAATGCTTCTCTGATCGATTTTTCAAGTGTAGTTGATCAATGGAATTCCTAATTCCATGTGTCAACACAGTTCATTTCAACACCATTTTACACAGTTCTATTTCAACTTTTTATCTTGTCTATATACATGATGGGGTGGTTGGACATGTTTTCTGCACTAGATTCTGGTTGGTCTAGTACTCTAGTTTTGAAGTCATAGTTCTTGGTCACAACGCGGTTCGCTTAGTTCTTAGATTTTGAGTATTTAGATATGATTTTCTAAAGGTACCAATGTATGTGATGAGCTGTTGAATTGTCCTAGCACAAATGTAATCTGCTTATGATAGAAACAAGGAACAAATCTCTGAAATGGTTAGATTGTATCTCACACTCGAAGGAACAATCATCAAGGAAGACAATTTTAATGCCTGGTCTTTTGACCAGTGCAACAATATCAAAATGAAATTACATTGTATTGTAAAATTTGAATTTCATAGAATCATCAATTATCTGAGAACCTCCATGTTTTATTTTTGTCATAAATTTTACACTTGTCTAATGTTCAATGTTTCTGACAGATTCCTAGCTGATGCAATTGTTAATGGCTTCATGCCATTACACTAGGTAAGTAATTATGTTGTTTAATATTTGTGTCCCTATTGCTATCTACGTATATCAACCAATTCTTCAGTTGTATCCCTAGTTTTAGACTTGGTATAAATATTTTCTTTAAGTTTGATGCTTTTGTTTGTGAAAAAAACTTGCTGATGTTTCTTGTGCACCAATTCTTATGCAGCTCGTGGAATTCATCACTGTTTTCAAGCTCTGGGTCAGTTATAACGATCAATGAAATTTACTTGATGTGGAGTATTGTCATGTATACGAACGTTTGCTGCTTTTATTAATGCTCGCACTATCTACTTTGTTGTGTAACATTGTCAAATGATACATGTATTTTAACTTTTAAGTGGGTTTCGTGTTATGACCAGTGTTGTCTGTCATGTCACCTTTGCTATGTGTATTTCATTGCAGCACTTGAATACAGCTATCGCACAATACTACTTTATTTCACTTATGGTAATCGAATAAGATTGTTAGAAGAATATGGTTTTCCTAGTATCATAAAGAGCGTGCGCTGCATGCATTTGTGATATTTTTGTGTTCGGTAGATATATATATTCATGTAAAATACCTATATGTTTAAATATCTTTTTTTGTATGAATAGTTTTTTCTTGGTGTTTTTAATTTTCTTTAATCAAATTTATTTTGTTCATTTTGTGTTTTTATTTTTTGTTTCTTCAAGAGTGATGTGTTTTTCATTTGGCGTAAGTTTTGCGTATTTAAATTCTGTTTTATTTTTTTAATTAAAAGTTTATAATGTTTATTTGGTTTATTTATTTTATTATTTTACTTTTCAGTGATGAATTTTGGTTTGGTGAAAGTTTTTGTGTTTTTAATCTTTTAATTTAATAAATAGTATAATATTTATTTTGTATCGTGTTCTTTTTTCTTTTTCTTTTTTTTTTAAGGTGATGTGTTTTTGAAAAAGAAAAATTTTTTGAGAGTCTCAGATTGAGATCAGCAAGTGACGGGTATTTCGGCTGTCTTGTATCAGATGAAGAGAGGGAGGTGGTAGGCTTAGTAGGTCTCTCAGGTTAACATCCGTGAGACGGGTAAACTCGACTCATACATATAATGAAAAGTAATGTTTTGGTATAAAAAATAATATTTTTTCATAAATTCAGTTGAGTTAAAGATCTGTCTCACAAAATTAATCCGTGAGATGATTTTACGAGAGTTTTTGTGACAATGGTAAAAGTTTATCAAGACTCCTTCATAAATAGTATATTGGGATGTTTTCTTAGTGATAGAGGGCAAACCGAGTTAACTTGGCGCAAAACTTGGTTTTTGTTTGCCGTTTTTGATGAAGTACCACGCACTGTTTATGCTTTTGGAGCAAACAAAGCAAGTAGCCTGATGTAGATTCTCGGGTTTTCACAATTAATTTTAGCATCTCATTATCGTGTTACCTTTGGATGACTGATCAGGGAGTTTCAAGAAACAGAGAATGTGTGATTTGAGCGTCCGATGTTTGTAATTTTAGTGCATTTTTTCAAGTAAGCAAGCAAGATTGTCGAGTTTGGAATATGAGATGAAAGTGGAAAGATTGGTTGGTGTGTCGCCTTTGCTTAGACTTCCAAACTCCTGGTTACCATAAATGGAGATTTATTTTGCCGTCAAAATCTGGATATATCTTGAAACCCATAAATGGAGCGGAATAAATAATTTATTAACCGGTGATTTGTTTATAAGTTTATATTTTGCTTAAGAATTAGGGTGTGAGATGTAAACAAGATTGTAAAAGTTTGCAAGAAGGAGATTTATATTTTGATAAAACAACAAATGTTTAATTTATGATCGATGTTGTTCGATTCCGATGCACAATCATCAAACTTACTTTGAAGCATTTCTTCA
>NC_133320.1:20716065-20720173 GCF_012295235.1 Primulina huaijiensis | reverse complement strand
ATATATATTTATTGTGAATTGAGATATTGAAAGGTCAACCTTACTAATTATGATTATATGATATTTAGAAACTATACAAAATATGATTAATTCGTTATATCCGATCGACGAGAATGATATTCGAACTTAATAAATCATACTTTTTAACACATATAAAATAACATTTCAGTCAGTTAAGTCATATATTGCAGTTGATTCAATAAGTTAAATCAAATTTTTAAGTTGGTTAAATGTGTTTAATTAATCAGTCGATTATGCTTTTAAACCATTAAGTATTTCAGTTTTATAACATAATATATAATAAAATTTCAAATATCATATTCAATAAATATTCTTGATTGTAGCTATAGACCAAAGTACACAACAAAGAAATTACTACGAAAGTCGTCTTTACTCTTTCTATACTCAATAATCTATCCTTACTTTTCAAATCTTTCGACTTCTTTTCATCTTCCTTCACAGATAATTTATTACTAGTTACTACCTTGAAAATATTAATCACAAAAGTCCGAAAACTCTATTCTTCATGGAAACTATTAGAACAATCGAACATATTTATCAAGACATACTTCATTCGGAAAACATAATTGAACTATCATTCGCAACAAACTACATTTCACAATATCCTTTGGTAAATTACGGACCATATATATATATATACATTATTTCAAATGTTAGATGTGCTAGGAACGAGACACGAGTGCACAAACAATAAGATTGCAAGTTTGCAACGTAACATATATCCTATCTGGGATCTAGCTGGGTGATGGTGAGATGATTTGGCGAATTCGTTGCGTGCGTGGACGATGAATCTTGAGAAACAACGGGCTCTCTTTCTGTGAAGAAACCGGGCTGTTTAGCTTCAGGTAGTACGCCATCATTGCCCAACATCAGGACCACCGAGGACATGCTCGGTCTATCCTCAGGGTTCTGCTGCACACACAGCAGGCCAACATGGATCGACCTTATCACTTGAGGCAAGTCTCGAGGATTTTGTAGGGAGGCTTCGGCTAATCCGTGTGACCTTTCTTCTTTGTAAAGGGTCCACGCCTGATCACAATTTTAGGACTTGTTTATACCAAATATCATATTGATAGGAGCTGACGTTTGCAGACTAATGGAGACACATCACTTACATGTCCGATGAGGTTGAGGTGGTGATCGCTATGTGAAAATCCTCTGTTTCTCTTCCCACTCACGATTTCTAGGACTAGTACTCCAAAGCTGAACACATCCGATTTTACCGAGAAGATTCCATCCACTGCATATTCGGGAGACATGTAACCACTGCAAAATGGGTGTTCATCAGATAATAGTGTCACGATAACTGAAATAGAAATACGTTCAAGCTAGTAAGATTCTTATTACTATGTCCCGACAACTCGGCGTGTCTTAGCTTCAGTCTCATTGCCTCCGAAACTTCTAGCCATTCCAAAGTCCGATATCTTTGGGTTCATTTCTGAATCCAGCAATATGTTGCTGGCTTTGAGATCTCGATGAATAATCCTCAAGCGGGAATCTTGATGAAGATATACAAGTCCCCTGGCTATTCCATTGATGATACGAAAACGTTTTGGCCAATCAAGTAAATCACTTGTTGTATCATCTGGCAATGACAAGTTTGTATTATGTCAAAATGTTGGTTAGGCAATTTTAGTTCAATAAAGTCCTAAAGTCTCGTAGACACCGTGATGTATCGCAACTGGGAATGCATGGGGAACATGTATGATTGATACTCACGGAATAAAATCGTATCAAGACTTTTGTTCGGCATGTATTCATATATCAACAAATTTTCGTCTCCTTGAACACAGCATCCTAGAAGTCTCACGAGATTTCGGTGCTGAAGCTTGGCAATACAGATCACTTCATTCTTGAATTCATCGATCCCTTGCATAGAGGTTCTTGCCAACTGTTTCACGGCAATTTCTTGTCCCTCTTTGAGCACACCCTAAGATCAGAATACCCAAATGACAAATGTGAAGTCCACTATTGTCCATATTTGATCATATGAGATTGCCCATTTATAACATTCCCTTTTTTGGTTTCTTAAGCAAATAATGAATAAAAATCGATTATGCTTTATGTTCGTCACTTGTTTTTGGAAATTTATATTTATATGTCTGTAAAATTTTACCTTATAAACAGGTCCAAAACCTCCTTCGCCAAGCTTGTTTTCCATGGCAAAGCAGTTAGTAGCTTTGAGGATAATATCTAATTTGAAGAAAGTAAGCTCTGACTCTTTGTCTTTGCTCTCTTTGCATTTCCTCGCTACATGTAACATGAAGATGTAGAATTTATCACAGGAAAAGAATGGAAGGCTTTTTTTATCTAGATAATAGTAAGAACTTATATTAGTATTTTTTTTATAGTTGTTAAGCATGAGAAGCGAAGTTTGCCTCACCTTCTTCACCTGTCATTGAACCTTTATTCCTCTTCCAAATAAACAGCATGAGGCTTAGGCCTAGAAGAATCATTCCCATTATTGAGGTCAAACTTGCGATAAGTATTCTTCTCTTCGTTCCTCTACTTGTGTTGATGATACTTACGATCTGGCCTTGAAACCATAAGATTTCCGTTTTTAGATTAAAAAAAAAAGTATTTCATAAGCTCTTGAAGCTTGTTCAGATCTAATTTCTTGTTAGTTTCAAAACATCTAATAAGTTGTGATAAAAATTCAACATATTGGATCATATAAGATGTATGATACAATCCATTGCACTCCCTCTCAACTGATTTGTTGAAAAGCATGTTGAGTAGTAAACTAGCAAGATAAGAAAGTCAGCACGCCTCTTGTGCTTCTTAGACGGCTCAACTAAGTGAATGTACATACGAGGGAAAATGTGTATGTAATGTGTGTTCTCCCTTCTGTGATTTTTGTGATTTTGAGCAGGCTACGACAGTAAATACTAACAGTTTTGAAGTATTATGGACTTTTCTAAATTGGTTGTCAAATATCTATCCCCAGGTTCGGAGGAATATAGTATATTAAAAAAAAGGGACATAGCTTGTATTCTTTCATCTAAGATTTGATGTCCTGTAACCATGTTAAATTATTTACAAGTGTAGGCCATAAGCCCAAGAGGAGAGCCTCTCCAGCTTAGTAATCATTCTGCATTTTGTCATGAACTCGATATAGTGTGGTGTGGTGTAGCTCATTCTCCATTTGTATGCAAAAGGATAGTGTAAGTGAAAGAAATACAGTAGCTGCAAAAGATAGGAAGATGTTGATCGATATTTGTATGTGTGAGATGAGTTCTTACCTATTTCAGAAGATGCCATTTTGATGTAAATATCTTGTCCATCTACACTCAGAGATCTGATATCAACCAAGTCACCAAACCAAAGAAGGCATCCGATCCCATTGCTTATATTTAATTGTGTGTACGCCGAACATGAGCAATTCTTTAAGCATTCCGCTTCGCATTCTGTAAGTGTCATACTCTCGTTGATCCACGAATTTTGGGCATCTGGTAGTTTGATACTTGAGTACCTAATAAATCCATCCCCTTGGCAACTCAAGTTTGTCCTTCGAATGCATCCGCTTGTCCAATCTGCTTTAATCCAACCCTCTGAATCTTTTGGGACAAATCTACCCAGACAACTGCATGCTGGAGAATTTTGAATATGACATATCCCATAAGCACCGCAAAGGCCATAACTATCACAGTTATCAGCTGGTCTATCCATATAAACTTCCCACTTTTGCGTTCGATTTACCCATGTTAGCTTCTGTCCAACTCCACTTGAAAACAACTTAAACCTCCGAACAACTTGCTTGTCAATTGCATTTTCTTGATAATACACCCCATTTTTATCCATCACAAAATCCATAGAAAACGTGGGGTTCCCTCTGACATCTGGAAATCCACTAAAGTAAATTCCATTCCAGGGTCCAAATCTAGTGAGTTCAGAGGTGTTTCTTCTCAAGAATATTTGTGGATATCCGCTGAGTTCCAAGCGATATACGAACTCTCCTGGAGCTGGATCATCATCAGCCTTCCATGCTGCAAGGTACACATCTACACCAGTCACCAAATTCCACCCCAACTTCATACTTGGCAGATATGTATCAGTTGGATAATCAAAACTCTGCCAGAGATAATTC